>NW_028170213.1:62500-103756 GCF_963971535.1 Notolepis coatsorum
ATTACCTGAAATTATTCCATTTCTTGGGGCGGGAAACCCTGCATATATCGGTATCGGTTGATATCGGTTGATATCGGTATCGGAAATTAAGAGTTGGACAATATCGGCATATCGGTATCGGTAAAAAAGCCAATATCGAGCATCCCTAATAGAAAGTTCTGTGCTACACAATTTCAGTTAGATTGGATTTATTGTCCTTTAATTTGGCACTCATGACATTAGTTGCTTGCCGTTTAATCAACATTGAAAGACCCCCCACTTCCTCCCAGACACCCATTCCAAGAGCCTGTTTTCTCTCTCTCTCTGTCTGTCTGTCTCCCCCTCTCTCTCTCCCCCCCCCCCTCTCTCTCTCTCTCTCTCTCTCTCTCTCTCTCTCTCTCTCTCTCTCTCTCTCTCTCTCTGTATGTGTCTCTCTGTGTGTGTGTGTGTCTCTCTCTCTCTCTCTGTCTCTGTCTCTCCCTCTCTCTGTGTGTCTCTCTCTCTGTGTCTCTGTCTGTCTGTCTGTCTGTCTGTCTGTCTGGACTGGGCTCTCTCTCTCCCCTCAGGGTCAGCTGTGCTGGACTGGGCGCTCTCTCTCCCCTCAGGGTCAGCTGTGCTGGATTGGGCGCTCTCTCTTTCCTCAGAGTCAACTGCATAAGAAGAACATCAGCAATCAATAATAATGGCTTGAATTCATACAGCGTTTTTCAGCCTTTTGAAAACACCCAAAGTAGTAGTAGTAGTAGTAGTAGTAGTAGTAGTAGTTTATTCAGTCATCATCTCACACAATACAATATACCCCATCATTTAACAATATTTGATTTTACAGTGACTGAAAAGGTACAGACTGAAGCATAATGCTTATATATGCCTGTCCTATATTCTTAACAAAAATTTAAAAAAAATGCGGCTACGTGGCGTAGTGGGCAAGGCGCTCGCCACAAATACTGGAGACGCTGGGCTCGCCTGTTCGTTGCTTTCAGTTTAGCTGGTCAGTAGAATTCAGGAAGTGTCGGGGGCAGCGTGAGCCTCCCACGCGTTACTCCTCGCCACTGAGAGATCGAGCTGCGCAGGTGAAAAGATGCGACTGCTGTTACCTCAAGTACCGGAGGGGACTTGTGCTATGTATGACTTAGTCCACATTGCAGCCGGCTTGTGGGAGGCAAGAAACAGCGTTCGTGACAGGGGAGGGTTGAATTGGATGATACGAAATTGGGATGGGAGAAAATGTAGAAAATGGGAGAAAAAGTGGATAAAAAAAAACAAAAATTTAAAAAATTAAGACTCCAAAACAGTATTCTAAAAGAAAATAGCAAAAGAAAACAGTATTATTCACCCCTGTAGTTTTCAAAAATAGCTTTACAAATTTTTCTTAAAAACCAAAAGCGAATTACTCATTCTTAACTGTATATCAGCATTGTTCCACAAAGCGCTTCACAGAAACCATCAAGCATTCACACTCACACAGTCATACACTACTGGTGGTTGTGAGCAGCATCAGCAAACACAGCTGCCCTGTGGCAGACTGACGGAATCATGTCTGCTAATCAGCGCCAACCACCATCAACAACCTTCATAAATACATTCAACATTAATGGAATAGGCTAACTACCAACTTAGCTGTAGCAGTTAGCTGTTATATGCAATCACATATGTTTAACTACGGGGTAGTAGTTGACCTAGTTGTTAGCTTAAGCTAGTTAGCTGTGGTTATTTACAAACATGTAGATGAGACTAATCATATACAGATCGAGAACATGGCTAACAGTTGGGAATTCTAAGGTACATCTTATTTAAGCATGTAAAATGGCAACTAATCAATTCAATCAATTAGATTACCAATATTATATCAACATGACAATTTGGAAGGGAACATAATAGTATTTTATTTTAGTATTTACTATTATAATATTAGTAGCCGATTAATTTGCAGCCCGTCCTAGGTTCTGATTGGCTCTCTAGGTTAGCACTTTAGCTTCTGATGCTGTGGTGGGCACTAGTCCTAACATTGCTAACTAAACTTTTAGTCAGAGAAAAAACGTCACAAGTCACAACTATTTACGTCCACGTGCTGTAAGGAATCAGGAATACGGAAAGCACATTGTTACTGTTGGTTCCTTCCACTTGAACTTCATCATCATTAGCAGCAGCAGCGGGTAAACATGTCTGTAATTTTAGAACATTGTTCTGCGTCTTTTACTAGCAATTTTAGTTTTTTAATTCTAGCTTTTTCAGCTCCACCCTTTCTTTTTTTGCATTCTCCATTTCTGCGCTTCTAGGCCTACTCGCGGTTGGGAGGAAACGTGAATCTCATTCACTGATGTCTCATGTCTCATTCAAGACTGGCTAACAAAAGCATGTCTTTCACTTAACACCAAGAAAACAGTGTGTATGATGTTCACAAAGTCACCAGTAGAGGTCACTCACTCTAATGTGTTTCTGGGAGAGGCGGAGCTGGACATTGTACATTAATTCAAGTATCTTGGGGTCACATTGGACTCTACATTGACCTTCAAAAAGTCATGTGAAGAAAGTGACAAACAGTCAAGTTTAACATCGAAAACTTCAGGCAGATCAGGCCCTGCCTGCCAGTTAATGCTGCAAGGATGTTTCTGCATTCAATGATTTTATCACACATCGAGTAGGCCTACTGTTTTATCAACTGGTCTCTTTTATATGTCACTACTCTTACACCAATATAATTACTCTACAAAAAAGCCATAAAAGTATTTGATAGGAAACCAATTTCATTTCATCACTGTAATGTTTTAGAAAAACATAACATGCTAAGTTTTGAGAATTTCCAAGTTTTCAAATATACTTGCTTCATGTACAAGGTTCTGCATGGACTTGCCCCTCCCCCATTGAATGAGTTCATCCAACAGAAAGCAGACACTGGCATTACAACCAGGGCCATCAGTAGAGGGGACTGTAAGGTGCCTTTTCGGTATACTACCATTGCAAAAACTGTGTTCTCTGTTAAAAGTGGTAACTACTGGAATAGCCTTCCAGTTGTGATTAGAGAGTGCCCTACATACTCCATGTTCAAGACCCATCTTAAACTGCATCTTAAGGCAAACCAGAACTGTGATCATTTTTAATCTGATTTAGTTTATGCAACTTGTTTATTGTTTTATTGCCGGCCCACACACTGGCCCACACACCGGCCCACATAATGGCCCACACACCGGCCCACATATGGCCCACACACTGGCCCACACACACCGGCCCACACACTACACCGGCCCACACACCGGCCCACATTAGTGGCCCACACACTGGCCCACACACTGGCCCACACACCGGCCCACACACTGGCCCACATACTGGCCCACACACCGGCCCACACACCGGCCCACATACTGGCCCACACACCGGCCCACACACTGGCCCACATTAGTGGCCCACACACCGACTCACACACTGGCCCACACACCGGCCCACAGACTGGCCCACATACTGGCCCACACACCGGCCCACACACCGGCCCACATACTGGCCCACACACCGGCCCACACACTGGCCCACACACTGGCCCACATTAGTGGCCCACACACCGACTCACACACTGGCCCACACACCGGCCCACACACTGGCCCACATTAGTGGCCCACACACCGACTCACACACTGGCCCACACACTGGCCCACACACTGGCCCACACATCGGCCCACATTAGTGGCCCACACACTGGCCCACACACTGGCCCAAAAAAAAAAAAGTAAAAAAGTAAAAAAAAAAAAAATTTTTTTTTTTTTTTTTGGACCAGCCCACTTTGGTCCCGGCCCATCGGGATTCGTCCCGAACGTCCCGATGGCCAGTCCGCCACTGGACACAGAATGTCAAATTACCACATATGAGCCAATTGGTTAAACACAGCCATCAGATGCGCAAAGTAAACACACCATTGCTTAATTGTAGATACACAATCAGGTTTAAGCACTATAAAAATGCAGCAGGTGAGTTCACCTGTCTTCAACCAAAATGGAAGGAGAGTGAAGTACTGTACACAGAGACCGTGAAAATATACAATACATTCTCTGCGTACTTCACTTACAGTACTCTAATCACTGAGAAGTAGAATTGCTAAATGTGTTTTAGGTTAAGCACAGCAGTGTGTGTAACTGGTTCAAACAGAATTAAGTCATTATGTAACGTGTGTTTCATATGGTAACAAAATTAGTGTATGGTTTTGACAAGTGTTTAATTTAGCAAAGGATCTGAGGTGTTCTGATAATTGTGTGTGTGGTTGTGCTAATTGTGTGTTTTGAAACACCGGCCCCCGTTTTCAAAATCATGCTTAGGCAATCGAAAAAAAACGATTGTGTGTTTCATTATATACATATGTTTCAGTCTTCTCATAAAAAAAAAATTCGATTTTTGGGTATTTTCCTGCCTTTGGTCCGCTTTGCATTCACATCTCAAATGAACCGCAGCAGGGTTCACTTGCAAGAGTGAATGAGCTTTCACACCACCCCAAACCAACCGGACTATCCGAGGTTCGATTAAAGCTTATTATAGGACACTGGACATGGGTATGGATGGCTCCAGGTGCTGCTGCGTTAAAGTGCACATCTTCAATATCTGTACTATTTAAAAGCACAGTGCAGGACACACTCAAAGGTTATCGCACCTCAGAGATGGCAGTGGACATGTATGACAGGACAAAGGCCATATGTAATGGCCTTTGGATTGAGGAACATACTACCAGCCAAAGGAGGAAGCAGAAAAGGATGGACGAGTATGTAGTTGAGTCATCTTGTGGCACAAGCTCAGACCTCAGCTCAGGAGATCAGCTGAGACAGAGACTGTTCTATCCAGTCGTCGACAGAATGCTGCAAGAGCTTGAGAGCAGGTTCTCATGAGTTGGATAACAACTTATGAGAGGCATACAGGCATGTTATCCAGCCTCAGACCAGTTTCTCTCAGTGGAATTGCTGCAACCCCTCGCCACACATTACAATATCCAACTATTGCCAGAGGAGATCACAGTTGCAAAGTGTTTCCTGGTCAGGACAGGCAGAGATGCAGTCCCTACTATCCAAAGTGTCTTTTCCCTCCTGGATGATAATAATAATAATAATAATAATAATAATAATAATAATAATAATAATAATAATAATAATAATAATAATAATAATAATAATAATAATAATAATAATAATAATAATAATAATAATAATAATAATAATAATAATAATAATAATAATAATAATAATAATAATAATAATAATAATAATAATAATGCATTTGATTTATAAGGCGCCTTTCAGGACACTAAAAAAAATCCACAAATCGGTGAATGAAAGAATTATAGGATCAAATGAAAACTACTTACTAAAAATGTTTAAAAGTACTAAAAACCAACAAAAAATACCAAACACTAACAAACATTCAGCACAGACAATGGGGATGCTGACATAAAAAAAAAATATATATGTTTATTTTTTTTTTTAGATCCGGGGCTAGGAGAAAAACATCCGGGGCTAAAGCCCCGGAAGCCCAGGGCTAACGACGCCACTGCTGTACGTGTGCTGTCATAGCTCCACCTACAGGCCTAATGCAGAACACCAGGAGAACACCAGGATGTGAATGGAGGGTGAATGTGAGGTATATCGTGTAAATAAGTTTTGATTGATCGCAAGACTACACTGTAGTCATTCACCTAATTTTTTACCAGAACTTTAAAATATTGAGTTCAGTTACTGTGCATTAAGGTTTTTCATTTTTCAATCCATAATAAGTTAACAGAAAAATAAGTACACAACCACATTATTTCAACCTAATAAAACTATGTCTATTGTCAGTGTCAACAAATGTACATGTCTGTTGAATTTATGCTGTGCCATTGTTACTGTAAAAATGTAATGATTGTGATGTGTTGTTATTATTAATGAGACATTGAGCTGTATGTGTGTGTCATGAATTTCCCCAAGGGGATTAATAAAGGAATATCTTATCTTATCTTATTGTTTTAAAGAATATAATACTCACATTTTGAGTAAAAAAAATTGCTTTTAACATGTGCAATGTTCAATGAAATAGAAAAATAAATAATAACATTTGTTGATTAATCCCACTGGTCACAATGGTGACCATAATGTTTTTGTTATAAGGCTCTGCAAATGTTACTGAATGATGTAGCAATTTATTTCCAGCTAAATTGAAATAATAAACAAATAAAGGGTCTCAATTAAATATGTGGTAGTAAAAAGAACCTGTGGGAGGATTTCAATAAGATAAATGCGACAACAGTGCAAAATATTTCACTATAATATTTTTTAAAAAAAAAGAAAAAAAAATTAATGCTGCCCCCTGTGCCTATGAAAATGCCCCTGCGTGCCTATGCAGGCACGCGTGCCTAGGGTTGCCTACCCCTGCTATACAGTATACTAGGATTATTTATTTTACCATATTTATTTACCTTATGTAGCCTATATTGGAATAAAACCTTACCTTAGGTGCTATAGATCACATTCAGCCACTAAATGTCGCACTAGAGCACCAGCATGTAATTGAACCAATCAGGTACATTCCATGTGGGGGAATGGAAAGTCGGGAGTGGATGCATGCACGCAACATGTAAACAACAACCCACACACGTTTTCTAAATGATAAATTCATTAATAAAAAATGTTTGGGGAGAAAAACAATACTTTTATTCAGCACCTTTCTAAAAGCTCTGTGGATGTATATATACAGTATATAATAATTACTCTACATACATCTTCTTATTTATAGCATCATATCGTTCATTACTTAATATCACAAAAATGTATTGATTGATTGATTGATTGATTGATTGAAAATTGTATTAACAGATTGCAAAATGGGTACAATACAGTACAGCTCAATACACACAATTGTTAAGGGGATGCAGACCAGAGAAAGACTTTCAAATCAAATCAAATCAAATCAAATTTATTTATAGGGCCCGACAACACACGTTAATGTCCCCATGGGCCGTACAGGTCTTCTTTAAACAAGTCAAGAAGACAACATAACAATAAGTCAAGAACAGAACAAGAACACCATAGGGTCCAAACATTTTTTAGATGAATGCAAATAAATGAAAGAATGCAAGCACTCCCAGACATACCCCACGCGAAGGTAAGGAAAAACTCACTAAAACCTAACAATAGGGAAAAAAAGCTCCACAGGCAATGTGGAGGAGAGAAACCTTAGAAGGGCCGTTCAAGGGGGGATCTCCCTTCTTAGATGTCGGTGATAGTAGTGTTTCGTCTTGTTTACATCAGCGTCCCCCATTTTCAATTCATCATAACATATATGACATGACATACAGATAGACAGTACTGCTACATCTATACATTTATGACATACCAGATTTACAAATACAGTACTGTTTGTGATACAAGAAGAGTCTAAAAAAGAGAGTATATACATTTGACGAAGAAACTGTACATTGGAGGAGGTTGGTAGGTGGGGTGGGGTGGGGGGGAAACTGTACATTGGAGGCGGTGGGGTGGTGGGGGGGTTCACACAAAATCACAGGGGGTTGTTGTTACCACTTTATAAACAAATGGCTTCAATTCTGGAGTTAAGCCAAAACTGAGAACATTATGGTTTGATAAAGAATGTGTTCAGTACTGAGAATGATTTGAAATATAACCTGCTCAGGAGGAAGAGATCTTTGCCCAGATTAGGTCTGGAACATTGCCTTTACATTTGGAAACTGGATGTTATGTTGGCACTGAAAAACAGGACATGCTTTGATATTTAGTGGGCTAAGTGAAATAGCAAATTAAATAAATGTTTGTTTTGTTCAGAGAAAGGGTCTCTTTGACTAAGATACTGTAAATAGTTATGGGATGGACCATTTGGTACAAGATACAAGAGTTTTATTTGTCACGGCATACAGGTATACAGTGAAATGCGGGGGGTGTTTGGGGGAAATAATTCACATAAAAAGAATCAATCAATGAAGATGTTAACATTTATTTTATAAGGCACTACCAGTAACATGTTTCTGTTCAAGTGATTATATTTATGTTTCATATTGAGTGGCCATTGAGTAACGGTTTACATTTGATTCAGTGTGATTCTTTCTTCGAGACCTATTACATGTGTACCACAGTCAAAGGGGAAAAGTAACTCAAAATAGCAATCTAGAATCAAATCTATGCATGTATTAGGTAAATCCAGCATATTTGGGTTCTTGAAAAGCGCTATATAAATTAAATGTATTATTATTTATTAGTATTATGTATTGAATCCAGAATCGATTATTAATAGAATCATGATCCCAAGAAACATAATCGAATCATGGTATTTCTAAATCGGGGCATCTCTAAAAATCTGCTTTACTTAAGTGTTATTAACACTTTCAGTGCCAGCCGTTTTAGCCATCCTTGTACTCATTGTGCCACCGCTGTAAAGGATAGGGATTTTCACTGTGTGTCGCAGTCAATGTTCCCCCTAAGGTGCGCCCGTGCGCGCGCACGCACATGGCAAAACGCTCCCGTGCACATCTGAAATCTGTTGCGCACAGAAACGTTTGTGTAAAATATGCATGTAGTTAAATTGACTGGCGCGTTGCACCGAATACTACGGTAACCTGTTGCGTGTGACGTTACCAAGAGAAGCCTCGCTTTCAGTGCTTTGTGGGCGGCGCTACTGCGCTCTCACACAGACACACACAACAGAGCAGGAAGCGGACAGATCCGACCTGCATCGCTGGCTCTTTACAATGCAAACGCGAAAATGTACATTACAGATTAACTGCAGAGAAAATTCCCAATTTATCGTCCCGGTCGAGACTAATTGGAAGCGGAGTGCAACGCATGCAAAGCTTGACCATATGTTTCTGTGTCTAACAAAAGTGGTGGCGATCTCAAAGCTCACATGGACACAGAAAAACATTACAAACAAAGCAGTGCGAGGAGTTTGATGGCAAAGTTGACCGAATTGATTGAAGCATGCAGCTATACAGAGAGAAAGAAAATAATTGAAAACTATTTTGATGCCTCAAAATGATGTTTTGGTTATGATACAATCATTCTAAGGATTATGTGTGTAATAAATTTGTTTAGTACACTAATTGTAACAAATCTGAAACTGCATAGTGCACTTTTAAATTAGTATCTTTGTGAGGTTACTGTTTTATAATTTACATTACATTGAAAAGATACAAAGATATATTTTTTAAGCTGGATTTTCTAATACAGAAGAGGTATTATTTAGAACATTACTTCATATTTTTCTTGTTATTTATTTTGTCCAGTAAGACTTGAAAATATATATTATTTTGTCATAGGTTGATTGTTATTTTCTTGAGATTTGTCAGATAGATTACTTTAGGCATAATACAGCATGTTGAGTAACTTTGGCTATAGAGAGATATTATTTTGTTATATAAAATAATATAAACAATAATTTTATATCCATACAGAGCAGGCATACTTTAAATATATTATAATGGTAAGGCATCTTTGAGTAAACTTTGAGTATCATTAAGTATCTTGAGGCTGAAGGCAGTGTCCTCTTTAAAAAAATATCACAATATGGTCAACCTTGAAGTCGCATGATAATTCACTTAATAAAATCATGACGAGTCAGCCTCCTAAAAAGACAAAAGTTAGTGACACGACTCACGCCGCCGCCGCCAAAGTAAGGACTTTGCTCTGTATCGTCAATCAATGGTCAAATAAATATTTGATTAAGGAATATAATATGCCTTTTTGTATTATTTCTCGGTGTATCAGCAATATTTGTATATTTTTATGTTAGACATTGAGGGAAATTAAGATTCTCAGATTTTTTACAAACCGCCGCTTATCAACTAACTGGTTAATCGGCAGGTGATGTATGTTGCTCAGTAGTCACTGTCTGCTCAGGAGGTTTGAGTGTTTGCTCTTAATAGAAGAGACCGTGGTAGTGCTCAGTTGTGCTTTATTCACAGTTGGGTATTCATACAGGTAAACAGTGAAACAGCAGCCAGTCCCTCTGGCTGCTACCTTATTCTGACCCAGAGCGCTCCGAGGCGCCTCTGGTTCACGTAACAGTAACCAATGATAACCAAGACATGTGACACCTTAACATCAGGGGAGTTGTAGTCCTACACTACACTACACTCCTCCCCTACCCTGATTCCTGAGATTACAGATCTAATCTGTCTGGGCGTTTTGCATTTCGTTTTGGTCTACTACTTCCCCTGACCTGAGGACCATCAGGCCCTAGTATTACTCGCTCTTCCGTTTCAGGCTGTGGTAACTTAGTTGACACCATTTGATTCACATGTCTTTTACATACTTTGTTCTGAACCTCAACCATGTATGTAATCGGTCCTAATGGCCTCACAATCCTCCCATGAACCCACTTTTCTCCTTCCCCTCCCCCATAGTTTTTCACCAACACCCGCTGGTGAGGTTGAAACGATCGGACCCTCTTCTGCGGTCCCTCCGGGCTCCGCTGTGTGCTCTGTTGTCCCGTCTCTGCACCGCTGGGCTGTATCAGCGACAGTCTCGTTCTCAGTTTCCATCCCAAGAACAGTTCTGCCGGTGTTTTACCCGTCACACAATGGGGGGTGCTCCTGTAACAAAACAAAAAGTCTTGAATAGAGTGCTGCGTTGTGATACTCTGACTCTTTGCTTTTTCCAGCGCCTTTTTCAGATTCTGCACCAGGCGCTCTGCAGCCCCATTAGAGGCAGGGTGGTACGGCGGCGACCGTGTGTGTTTCACCCCATTGTTCCTGAGAAAGTCCTGAAATGTCCGTGACTGAAATGGGGGGCCATTGTCTGACACCAGTTCCTCTGGCAGTCCATAGTTTGCGAAGAACCCCCTCAGAACCTCCACTGTTTTCTCCGCTGTCGTTGTCATCATCAATGACACTTCCGGCCACTTAGAGAAACTGTCTGTTAACACCATGAACTTATGTTTGCCTTTGTCTGCAAAATCCACGCGGACCCTCTGCCACGGTCTCACTGCACCAGTCAATGCATGCACCGGAGCCGTCGGTGGTGTGTTTCTAGTCAGTTGACAAGGGTTACATGTGGCCACCAGGTTTTCAATGTCTCTGTCCAGGTTTGGCCACCAAAAATGGCTACGTGCTCTGGTCTTCATTCTCACTATACCCAGGTGATCGTCATGTAACTCTTTTAACATTTGTGACCTCAGTACGGGAGCAATGACCACTCTAAAACCACACATCACACAATCACTCTCTACAGACAGTTCTGTACGTCTCACCCAGTATGGTTTTAGTTCCTCCTCCGTGACATGCTTAGGCCACCCTTTCTGTGTGAAATCTTTCACTGTTCTCATTACTGCATCACTCTTGGTGTGCTCTGCGATCTCTCTAGCAGAGATAGGTATCTCATCTAAGAACGAGACTCTGAAGTCCGGGCTACACTCTTGTGCCTCCGCCTGCATCGGTAACCTAGATAATGCATCCGCATTCCCATGTGTCAGGGCGGCCTTATACTGAATATCGTACTGGTAGGCCGCTAGAATTAGGGCCCATCTCTGCAGTCTTGCTGCTGCTAATGTGGGAACACCTGTCTTAGGTCCTTAGATCTTGACCAGTGGCTGATGGTCCGTACAGAGGGTAAACTTTCGACCATACAAATATTCATGGAACTTTTTTACTCCAAAAATGATACTGAGGGCCTCCTTCTCTATTTGCGCATAATTTACCTCTGCCTTGGACAGGGTCCGCGAGGCATATGCTATTGGCTGCTCACTGCCATCTGGTAGCGTGTGTGATATCACCGCCCCTATCCCGTATGGGGAAGCGTCACAGGCCATTATCACTGGTAACTGGGGGTCAAAATGCGCTAGCACTGATGCTGCTGTCAGCATCTTCTTGGTTCTCTCAAAAGCCTCTTGACGCTGCTTTGACCAGACCCATTCCTGTCCTTTCTGTAGTAATTCTGTCATAGGTTTTATCTGAGTAGATAAAGAAGGCATGAATTTCCCATAGTAGGTTAACAAAGACAGAACGCCCTCAACTCTGTGGTGTTTTTGGGCACAGGGGCCTTTTCGATGGCCTCCGTTTTCTCCTGAAGGGGGTGTAACCCCTGTGCATCTATGCGATGGCCCAAATAGCACACACTGTCCTGAAAGAAAGCACACTTTCCCTTGTTTACTCTGAGCCCATATTGATCCAACCTCTGCAGTACCCTTTCTAGGTTTCTCATATGACTGTCTGTGTCATTGCCTGTCACCAATATGTCGTCTAGAAAACAGACTACCCCATCTAACCCTTGCAGCACTTGATCCATTGTTCGTTGAAATATGGCTGGAGCGCTGGCTACCCCATAAGGCAAGCGATTGTATCTGTACAACCCTTTTGGTGTGTTGATTGTTAAGTATTTCTTGCTCTCCTCTTCTAATTCCATCTGCTGATATGCCTGTGTCAAATCTAGCTTTGTAAAATGTTTCCCTCCTGCTAACTTGGCAAATAAGTCTTGTGTTCTGGGAAGAGGATACTGATCTACATCCAGAAATGGATTTACTGTTTCTTTGTAGTCCCCACATATGCAAACTGTGTTGTCCCTCTTTGGAATATTCACTATGGGTGCTGCCCACTCACTGTGTGGCACTGGAGAAATAACCCCTTGCTTCTCCAAGTCATCTAGCTGTTTGTTTACCGCTTCCCTCAAAGCATAAGGAACAGACCTGGCTTTGCAAAACCTAGGTTTTGCATGTGGGGACACATACATTTTAGCCTTAACCCCTGTCACTTTACCCAAACCATTGCCAAATACCTGCGTATATGTCTGACACAAGGACTCCACCGGATCCCCTATCCTGTTGACCTTAGACCAGTCTAGGTTTAATGGTCTTATCCAATTACGACCCATGAGTGCAGGACCCCGCCCCCTGGCTACCACTAAGGGTAACTGCAACTTCTGTTCCCCACTCTCAACTGTGACCATTATCTTCCCCATTAGCTCCAATGGCTCATCTGTGTACGTTTTCAACTTAGTCATACATGGAAGTAATGTTACATTTTTGAACTTGGCATGGTACATACTCTCTGATATGACTGACAACGCGGCACCTGTATCCACCTCCATACATATTTTCTGGTCATTACATTTCACAAACACTTTGTATGGTTTCTCATACTCACAATCCATATTAGGTCGGACTGTATACAGTCCCATTTGAGTCTGTTCCTCTGAACCGGACCCATACTCTGCCTGTTCATGTTCAGTCTCTGAGATCATGTTGACTCCTCCTCCTCGCCCGCCTCTGTGCTGGGCCGCGCGCGTTGCTCTCCCTCGCTGATCTTGTCCGTTGAATTGGCCCCTCTTCCTGCAAGCCCTCTCCAGATGCCCCGTCGTCTTGCAAAACCGACACTGGAAATCCTTGTAGCGACAATCTCCCGCCGAATGTCCTCTCCCGTTGCAGCGGTTACATTCCGACGCATTGCAGCTCCTCTGCTCTGTTCCTGCTCCCGGTCGCCGTCCTCCCGTAGCGCCTTCCCGTTGTCCTCCCGTCATCTCCACTCTGTCGGCTCTGAACTGCGGCTCTGGCACAAACCTTTTTATGCTGACCACGGTGCATTCATAGTTGTTGGTGATCTCCAGCGTCTTCGTCCACGCTAGTACCCCGTCACAAGCTGCATACAGCAGCTTACTGCGCAGATCGTTACTTGTGATACCGCAGATAAACTGGTCACGAAGCTGCTCTTCCATTGATGTTCCAAACGCACACCAAGAAGCCAATCCTTTCAATGCCGCCACATATTCCGTGAGCGATTCACCAGAGAGCTGTTTGCGATTTCTGAACGTATACCTCTCTGCTAGCACATTCTTCTTCTGTGAAAAATAGGCTCTCACTGCCGTTAACAAGTCCTTCAAGTCCACGTCGCCTGGCCTGTCCGGCGCCACCAAATCCTTGAGCAATGTAAACGTTTTAGCTCCTACCACGGAGAGAAACACAGCCCTTTGCCGGCCTGCCGCTATGTTGTTTGCGATGAAAAACTGCTGAAATCTCTCTTCATAGGCTTCAAATGTCTCTATCGTCTCATCAAACACCAGTCCCATTTCTAGACTGTACAGCGCCATTCCTTTTTGCACTTCCCCGCCACGAGTTTCAAGAGAGAAAAAAAACGTGGAAGCTAGCTTGACTATTATTCTTTCTTCGGCTACAAGCCTACAACCTCTATTTCCGAGGTGGTCACAAACTTGTGTTTTCCTTTATCCTCGTCACCACTGTAGTATCTTAATAGAAGAGACCGTGGTAGTGCTCAGTTGTGCTTTATTCACAGTTGGGTATTCATACAGGTAAACAGTGAAACAGCAGCCAGTCCCTCTGGCTGCTACCTTATTCTGACCCAGAGCGCTCCGGGGCGCCTCTGGTTCACGTAACAGTAACCAATGATAACCAAGACACGTGACACCTTAACATCAGGGGAATTGTAGTCCTACACTACACTACAAGACCGAAAAAAAATTTGAGGGAACATTGGTCGCAGTGTTTGCAGGGCTATATCTATATTCTATATTATAGCTATGGAGACAATACTATGGCTCATTTGACAGTAACTATCCCTAATTCAACATGTGAAAAAGAATAAATGTTTTCATGTATATGTTCGCATGTTATACCGCGGTGAATATTGTATAGTTTCAGAGTGATCCTGGCTAATTCCTGGTAATTGATATGTGAATTTTGCTAAAAGCATTTGCGTTGCTCGCCTGGACACGCTACTATTTCCAAATCAAAGGTATATAATAGGTATTATGTCTCATCATGAATGCATGAAAGGGGGGGGGGTAGTTTTTTTATGCTTTGATCGCCAGTAACGGCATTGGTTTTGAATACTACATAAGTTGATCGGCCAGATCGATATTAAATCATTGTAGGATCAATGTAAGGGTCCACAATTCCCAGGACTTTTCTCCCCTGTCTGTACTCCTCAAGAGCCCCCACCTTTTCACATTCTCTCCCATGGTCTCCCTCCACTCATGAACAATATTCCTCCGCCTATTCTAGGACCCTTCCCCCCTGTCTGTACTCCTCAACTACCCCCACATTTACCCCCACCTTTGCACAGACATTTCCCATCTGTACCTCCCCCTGCTGGACATTCATCTGAACTTCCCCTTATCTCCCTCATGCATACCATCCTGGTGCACTGGTGTATCTTTAATGTCTACATGTCTTTCTGTGCCCTTCCCCTGCTACTTTGTCTCTTGTTCCCTTGTTGATTGTTATGTTTACTCTGTCTAGTGTTCAGTCTTTTGTTCTGTGTGTTCCCAGTATATTCATATGTTCTTGTCTAGCACTGTGTTGTATTGTGTCCTAGTCTAGTTTATATCCCCAGTGTGTTTGGCCTTGTGTTTTCCTGTAGCCCTGTGTGTTAGTTCTGCTTTCCCTCTCATGTGCGTCTCATTTTGGTAATTGCCCTGCTGTCTCTCTAGTGTTAATTGTTCCCCCTATATCTGGTGTGTGTTCCCTAACCTTTTTTGTTTTGGTTCCATGGTTGATGTCCACGTCCTTGTTCACGTGCTGTTCTCCTGTGTTCCTAGTAAGTTTCCTAAGTGTCAATTTGTTTGTTCCACCATTCTTTGTTTTCGTGTGTAGTTTGTCTAGTTTGTTAGGGTTTTATTTGTAGTCAGTTGTTCTATTTTTCTTTGCCTGCCTTGCAGTGATTTGTGTTGTGCCTTTGGACTTGCTCTCATTTATGAGATTATTCTTTGTTTAGTATTTTGCCCTCTGCCAGTCTTAGCTGAGCTATTCCTTGTTTTGTTTGCTGCTGCCTTTGAAGTAAAGACTTTTTATACTATTCACCCCTGGCTCCACGTCTCGTATTGCCTGTTGCCTCTTATCCTCGTTCTGTTCAGCAATTGGGTCCTCCGACAACACTATCCGTAACAATCAAGGTGGAATTGACGTCAGATAGTCCTTACCATTGATCGGGGTTATTCCAAAAAGAATATTCCAATTGTCTGATCGTGATTTCCAGTATTGATGTCGATCGGGTCCCTGACATGAAGTGGCACAAGATATGCCTCAAATGTCCTGAACGCGTTTCGAAGTGATCGGATGAAGCGATTTACTTGGCTTGGTCTAAATTCTCCGCCCGGACGAAATTAGATGTGACACACAGTGTGAAATAAGGTTTCAAAGGGTGGGCGATATTGCCACCTAGCAGGATACGGCCGGTATTGCACTCTCGGGATCTCAGAATGATTTCCTATGGTAACACCGAGGTCCGTGACACTGCATAGAATAAAAAGGTCGAGGATGTGTTGAAGATCATTCCATGTGTTCGGAGCAGAAACACTAAAAGCCCACTTTCCAAATGCAGAACAGACTTAGGGGACCTTTGAATTAATTAGATACAGTAGGGTCGCAGTCCAGCCTGGTTGTGATGTAAGATGGTTGTTTTCCAACAAGGACGTTATAGATTAAAAAAAATACCAATGTCTGTTACTGTACTGTACGTCTCTCAGTCAGCCAACCAACCAACCAACCAACCTGATCATACAGGATGCAATGCTGAGTATGATAATTATCACCAGTAAAACATCTGAGGGTAGAATGATGAGGGCTTACTGTATGTTGCATACTGTCTTCTCTTGAATAAAAAACGACATAAATAGATTGATAGATATATTTGTGTCCTTAGCTGGGTGAATGTTCTTTTAAGCCCTAGCGTGTGCATTTACACAACCACATGTACCACCATTTTCACAATTGACAGCCAACATTGCCTTCACCTTTATTCAGTGTGATTTCCCTTGTATTCGAGAGGCATGCTTGCTCATATGATGTGAATTGTTCATCTACCGTAATGCTTTGTCTCGGCTTGTATCATGTGATGGCATTCCTTGCAAGTCTACCCTTGTGACTCCATGACTCCATATCCAAATGCTTTATTTGTCAGCTAAGGTTTGGGCCGCTCCTCACTGTAAAAAAACATGTGCTTATACTTATTTGACCAGCAGCTGTCAACATCCCTCCCCACACTGATTCCGCAGTGCCGACATACCTACAGTAGAAGGGTAGTGAATGCTTTCAGTTCAACCACAGATAGAGCATTTCATATCTATGAATATTTTGAGCATATTCCCTGTTGTGTTGTCAACAGCATTTCCAAGTTGCATAAGAACAAGAAAACTGTCTGTTTTCTGCAAGATATATTTGTTTTTGCATAATGATTAGGACCTGCTATCTCTGACGCAAAGCGCAAAATAAGAAATGTGCAAACTTAAGTAATGTCAAAACCTTGTAGCCTAACTGTGAAGCTATTATATAAATTATAGACTATGCAGCATACTATCTTTTCTTCAACAAAAAATTAACTATTGAATCTTTCCAATACTTTTATTTGTGTGATTGATCTGTATCAGGCATCTGTTTGTGGAAGGCAAGGCATGACCAGTTACGCAGGTACCCCACATTACCTTGCAGTTTATTTATTATGTCCAACAAGCATGTTTGTGATGAAATATTATCAATTCGAATAATGTTCATCTGGCATTATGCTTTGCTTATACTTTCAAGAGTAGCAGCTGACTATATGTCATTTTCTCCCACACTTGATTTGCTCATTATAGAAGCGAGAGGAACACTTTCAACCCCGGACATACCCCATTTCACATAGTAGCCTATTGTGCGGATCAGTAGGCCTGCTATAGTGTCTGAGGTGTGGCAACATTTTCAGCCTATTTGTCTTTGCATAATCAGGCTAGAAATTGCGACCATTTTGGTAGCTTATGCTCCCGAAATTTGATCAGTGCAACCTCAAAATATAATTGGGAGCATTTGTGCGAGTGAAAGTTATTGTTCTGGTGCGACCTCCTGCCCCCCTCCCCGAACGTCCCTTTCTCTGTCCATTCGCTAGTTTGTACACTCATTGTGTTCCTTGTGAGTTGACAGTGACCTTTCTAACCAATCAAACGTGAGCTTGGCGTTCTTACATTTAATGCTGATTTTAGATTGGTTAAGCCTTCAAGCCTTGCTGTCTTCTCTCCTACAACAATTTTTTTACGCACACACACGCTCACACACGCTGCTCGCAGTGCCCTCATTGCCCCTCCCCTCACAGACCTGTCTTGTCACAGAGCCGTCTCATTCGCACCGAAGATAGCAAGCGTGCAGCTCCTCTTTTAACATCACTGAAGCATTAAACAATATGGCCCAGTAAACTATTCACTTTAGTTTAATACGTGAGGCGTTGTCTAACGTTATCTAGCTGGCTAGCTACTGATAGCTCATAACATCATTGGCGTTCGTTTTTGCAGCTGTTGGCTAGCTACCGTTCTTCCATTGGCTACCTAGCAAATACAGGCTGTGCTTGCTGGCTACCTTTTAATTCACAATGGAGTGGAGCTAACTAACTGTACAAATCAATGTGATTGGCTGAGACTGTATTTTGTACGGTTGGCTGGCTGGCTGTTGTGGATTCGGGTAGCCAGCTAGCTGGCTGGCAGTTCATAGTACAGTAGCTGGCTGTTGGCTGAAAGATTGAGTTTTCTCATAGCCATCGATTACTCACGCCCACCCCTATAAGCTATACAAAAAGAAAGTTTAATGTGACTGATCTAGTGAGCTAGAATCGGAATATTCTACCCATAAATAGCTAATGTAAAATATAAATAATGTAACGTTGACGTTAGCCAGCTAGCTAGTAGTACGGTGATATGTTGCCAATTGATTTCGGTCGAATAACGTTAGCGAGATTGACCTACGTTCCATTACATATTCATAATCATGAAAGTGTAGTGCCGAAGGATAGGATAGACAACGCTAAATGTTGTGAAGGGCCAGATTAAACCGAATATATATATTTATTTATATATATATATTTAATTGTATTTGTATATTCTCTAATATTCCCTGATATCCCTTGTATATTCCTTGTACAATATGCATTGAATATCCATTCTAGCCTACTGAACATCCCATAATAGTCTCCATTCTACTATTGGTCGAGACCTTGGTGCCAGGCTGCCATACCCCTCAGACCCAGTTCAAACGTACCGCTCCACATGTACGAACAAGTCCTAGTTCCGCGTAGGAATCTGGCTACCGCACCACTAATGGGACTATTTGTTCATAGTGCGTATATATACTGCGCTACTAAAGTAGGACTTTCTTTTCAGTCCAGTTTCTTACCCTCCAATAGAGTCACAGACGTAAAGCCTCCCCGCGACGCCACGTGTGGGAGTAAGGCCAAGTTCGCCTACCATCGGTATTGAGACATCGTGTATATTAATATTTGAATAGTCATATTTGGCACTATATCGTCGAGTTGGACGTAGTCTATTAAGCTAATAATAGTCTGTTAATATATAGTGCTTCGTGCGGTGAGAATACTACCGTAGTCAGTACCCCATCGTTTCGGGCAGAGAACTGGCTGCTTACCCAGGGTGGTTGACCCCATGTGAAGCTGCACCCGAGGAGCCCCAGAGCCGACGAGCGAGTGGACCTGTATACCGGATTATTCTACCGACGACAGCCCGCCTTCCCAGGCACGGATTATGCTTTGTATACTTTGATTATTCCATGGATAAAGACCCCCGACACTGCCGTGTGTTGGAACCCCCCCCCCTGGAGAGGACGCAAGGTGAGGAGACGCTCTGCAAGACGAGGTCGCTTCACGTCTCTCCCCCGTGGACCGGAGAGAGCCGGCCCACAAAGAGTCCACCTGCTTTCATCTGTGGTCCAAGGATCGCCGGCGCATTGAACGGCACTACAGTGGGTTCACCTGGGATACCCTTGGCCGGACGAGGCAGCTGGATTCTACCCCCCCCCCCCCTCCTACTCCTGTCGGCTTACAAGCGACCGGATTAACCCCCTCTAGTGTATCTAGTATATAATCATTAAAGTATCATTGCTGTTATTCCTTAACTATTCCAGGTCGTAAATTTACCACCTGCGCCTTCAGAGATTGGACATTCTCTATTGATATACCGACGAATACTCTTTGCCATAAAAGTGCATACTATTTCAATTCATAAATGTAATTAAGTGATTAAGTGCTTGTTCTACACACCATCGCTGTGTAGAAATAAAGACCTGTTTCGACTTCGTACATTTGTGTTGGATCCGTTTCATCTACGTGAGAGTGTTTATGATAATATATTTATGCCGTGTACTGGGTGGCCGAATATTAAGTACAAAGGTAGTGGTAGTAAGTATCATATCTAGTAATACAGTCAGGGAATTGTACCCCTCAGTTACAATTGGTCCTTCGAGCCGGATGGTAATTAGTGTAATATTAATATAGTGTTATTAATATTGAAATGGCCTATGATGAACACTCCACGAAACGATCCTCCTAACCAACGCCCGCAGCGCGAACGACGGCTCCCTCAGTACTTAGAGGCTTACGCTGTCAGTCAACAACCTAGTCTTCTACTAACAGTAAACGCGGTAAAACTAGAAAGTAAAAGTATGTCTAACCCCAACGCCCAGACTACCCCGACCATAGAGGCCCCTACGGGCTCTAATGTAACTGACCAAGTTCACGGTGGGAACCAGTGGGAACCAGACATGACTTCACACCCCGCCAGTACTGAAGAAGTAGTCCCGGGAGGAATACAACGCTACCGAGAGAGAACTCGGCACGGAAGAAGACGGGGAGAGCACCGTGGAGATAGAACTCCAAGGCTCCGCAAGGAGTACCCCGAGGGAAGGCTCCCCTATACAACCGCCTTCTCCCAGCGAGGCAGAGAGGACCCTACAGCAGGCCTTCCTCATCAGCCTGAACGCCGCTGCTGAACGCGACCGACTGCAGATCCAGCAGCGAAGCGAACACGAGCAGATACGTCTAGAAATAAGACGCATTCAGATGGAAGAGAATGTGGCCCGAGAACGAGCCGGTGCTCAACGGGACGCAGCGCGCGACAGACAGCAGTCGCAACTAATAGAACAGCTGATCAGACGGACAACACCCTCTCCCTCCGCCAGAGGCTCCAGGAACTCGTCTAGACACACCTCCAGGGCGGCATCCCCTAGCCGAGTAAACAACCCTGAACTTGACCAACAGACGAGGTCTATACCCCCCACAGACCACCTCCCCCCACCGGTCCAAGCGAGACCTAGCAACCGGGAAGGAGCAGCATATCCTGTGGAGAGGCTAAACCAGAGACTACAAGCACTGGATGACCTAACTGAAGACGAAGAGGAAGAGGAGGAGAACCACGCCCGAAGACAGCACAGTACTCTACCGGACCAGGAGGCCCGGTACAGCCCAGGCTATACTCCCACGGAGCTGCGCTACAGACCCCCGACTTTATACCCGGGTGAGCACGACGCACGACCCGCACCGAGGAACAGCACCTGGACAAGCGGGCCATGGTACACTGCCGGTACCAGCCCATACCAAGGAGCGGGAGGAGACTCGCCTAGGAGGCCTCTCCCCCAACGCTCGCCGATGTATCCACAGTCAGCGTCATACATTGGCACGCCTATGGTACCCGACTTCACCCAAGAGAACCGGGCCCAGTATACAGAACTCCGCATGTGTCTGGAGACCATGTTGGTGGATGTATTGGATGAACGCCACAAATACGCCATCCTACTGAAGCACTTAAAGGTACCCCGCGCACATAATATAGCGCTCGCCTACGCGACTTCCACCACCCCATACACAGCAGCGCTGGTAGCATTGGACCAGAGGTATGGGCGCATATGGGATTACGTGATCCAGGAGATCCGACACATCGACCGCTTACCCCCAGCAATAGACAATCGAGCACTGGACGACCTGTCCATCAGAGTGCAGTCCCTGGTAGGGATGTTGGGAGCGCAAAGAGAGAAGGGGAGGCATGAACTTTACGCCAACTCAAATGTGGAAAGGATCCTGGAGAAGCTGCCGCCCGCTCGTCAGGAGCGCTTTAGGCGGCAGAGGGACCACAGAGACCCGAATGGCCCCGAACCGAACCTCCTCGATCTAGCAGACTTCCTGGCGAGAGAAGTCAGCAGCCTACGGCTAGATACATTCGGACGGAGCACCCCTGGCTCCAGAGAAGGAACCAGACGACTAAATGATGGAAGAAGATCGGTGACTGTGATGCACCAATCGGAGTCAGTACCGAGCAGCAGGAGCCACAGTACCCCCTCCAGAACGGAGAAGTGGAAGATAGTGTGCCCCTACTGTGAGAAAGAACACTGGCTAGCGCAATGTGACTCCTTCCCCAAGCTGAACGCGGAGGAAGCAGGTCAATGGATAAAGTCCAACAAGCGCTGTTTTCGCTGTGCGCGCTCACACATGGCAGCCGAATGCCGCTTAAAGAAAAGGTGCACCAAGTGCGATGGAGCCCATCTGGACATACTTCACGACAGTAACAGACGGCGCCCTTCACCTGCACCATCCAGCCGCAAAGCGAGCGTCATGTACATCGATCCCGCCAGCAGCAGTGGAGCCCGAGTACTCCTAAAAGTAGTGCGTGTGACACTAAGCTACCAGAATAAAGTCCTGGACACTTACGCCGTCCTCGATGACGGGTCAGAGAAGACCCTGCTGCTCGCCTCCGCTGCGGCCCAGCTAGGGCTGCGGGGAAGCGAAACCCAAATGACAATTCGGACAATAAGACGAGATTTGAAGACGATAAAGGGCGAGAATGTCTCATTCTCTATCGCAGCAAGCGGCCAGCCTGAGCGACGGTACCAGATTGCAGACGCTTTCACCAGCCAAGAAATAGGACTGTCGCGGTACACATACCCCGTCGCCAAGCTGATGGAGAAATATGCACATCTGCGCAAGTTACCGATCCCGCTCATAGACAATGCTATGCCGACCCTGTTGATAGGCTCCGACCATGCAGACCTCATTGTCCCGATAGACCGGGTTCATACCGGACCCCGAGGCTGTCCTGCAGCAGTCGAGACCCGTTTGGGATGGACTCTCCAAGGCCCGCTCGCCAAATCTCTCAACCGAAGTACAGCCACTAGATGTCTCCACTCCCGAGTCACAGAGGGAGAAACCGCACTCCTGCAACACGTAGAGCGGCTATGGACCTTGGAACAAATGCCCTTTAAGAACGGAAAGAAAGACATTCGCTCTAAAGATGACATTTACGCCATTCACCTCCTCGAGACAGGGACCAAGAGAGTCCCGGTCAACGGCGTGTTGAGATACGCCACGCCACTCCTGCGGCGAGAAGGAATGCCTACTTTCCACGCCAAGACAGACGCCACAGAACGGTACCTGCTGAACACGGAGCGGCGCTTAGCCAAGAACCCCGCCCAAGAGAGTGTATACCGCGCTGAGATTGAGAAGCTCATCACAGCGGGACACGTCACAAAGATGGACATTAAAGAGGCTGACCAGACCACTGAATCGTGGTACGTGCCCCACCACAAGGTCCATCACAACGGTAAAGACCGCATAGTATTTAACTGCAGCTACCAGATCGGATCCCAAAATCTGAATAAAGAGTTACTGCCCGGTCCCACACTCGGCCCCTCCCTACTCGGCGTTCTACTCCGCTTCCGCCAGGAAAAGGTGGCCATCAGCGGGGACATTAAAGGAATGTTCCTGCAGGTGAGATTAGTAGAGGCGGACAAGCCCCTGTTACGGTTCCTATGGAGAGAGAAGCCAGGAGATGAGCACCCAGCCATCTACCAATGGGAAGTCCTCCCCTTCGGAACGACGTGCAGCCCCTGCTGTGCGACATTTGCACTACAGAAACATGTAGCAGAGGACCCAGCAGCGGACGAAGAGGTCCGACACAGCGTAAAGAACAGCTTCTACGTAGACAACTGTCTACAAAGCCTTTCAACCCAGGAAGGAGCCGAGGCTCTCCTGATTAAACTCCGCGCCTCATTGATCAAAGGCGGCTTTGATCTCAGGCAGTGGGCCAGCAGCGATCCGCAAGTACTGCGCAGCCTCTCCTCCGAGGACAAGGCAGCCAGCAGCGAGACCTGGATGGCTACAATCCCGGGAGAAGCCCAGGAGATGACCCTGGGATTGGTGTGGCGATTCAAAACAGATTCGCTTCACTACAGACACAAGCCCCTGACTACGGAGCAGGGAAGGCCGGCGGCGGCGCCGACCACCAGACGGAGTGTGTACACAACACTCGCCCGACAATATGACCCGCTAGGATGTATTCTACCGTACACCACCAGGGCAAAAATGATTGTACGAGCATTGTGGGACAAGGACCAGGGCTTGGACGACCCCATTCCCGCACACCTTGCATCCACCTGGAGAGAGTGGGAGATGGAGCTCCACTCACTCCCAGGCGTTAATATGCGCCGAAGCTACTTCCCACCCACGGTGAGGCCAGAGACATGTAAAATGGACTTACACGTCTTCAGTGACGCCTCAGAGGTCGCATACGGATCAGTAGCCTACTTGCGGGCCCAAGACCAGGGGGGAGAGATCTACACAGCATTTGTCCTCGCCCGCTCGAGAATAGCCCCACGCAAGCAACAATCTATCCCACGTCTAGAGCTCTGCGCAGCCCTAGCCGGAGCGCACCTAGCCACGCTCATCCAACGTGAGCTCACCATACCGGTGTCTAGAACAATCCTGTGGTCAGATTCCACGACGGTACTCGCCTGGATCAAATCGGACTCATGCAAGTACAAAGTCTTCGTGGGAGTCAGAGTCACCGAGATTCAAGACTTAACCGAAGAGTTAACCGGAGAAACAGAGTGGCGCTACGTTGATACAAAACAGAACCCAGCTGACGTCATCACCCGGGGGATGCCCCTGGATGACCTCACCCGTCGCAATGTCTACAGTGACGGCCCCGCATTCCTAAGACTCCCGGAAGGACAGTGGCCCATGCCTATCCCGAGGGAAGCAAGTCCAGAGGATGTGGAAAATAAGAAGTCTGTGTTCTGTGGATTGAGCACCGTAGCCTCCACCGACCCTAACATAGACGATTGCACGTCCATAGAGAGTGCACAACAAAGAACATTCCTGCGGTACCACCCGGAGTGCAAGTCCCCCGCTGATATGTCAGCAGCTAACTACGAGGAAGCAGAATTGCTTCTACTGCAGCGAGCCCAGAGAGACTCGTTCCCCGATGAATTGGCCTGTCTACAGGGAGGAAAGCCCTTCCCATCCGACAGCAGATTAATTCACCTGGCCCCCGAGAGCGACGCTCATACCCTCATCAGAGTGGGTGGTCGCCTACGCAGAGCCCCCAACACACTCCTGATGGGGCGGCTAGATCCTGCATTACCCCAGACAATGTACCGGCCTGAAGAAGCGAACGGCCGACGAATGTGGAGGTACAGCCAAGTATTAGCCGACAAGTTTTGGAACAGTTTCCTACTGCACTACCTACCGTCTCTACAGACCCGCCAGAAGTGGGTAAAGGAGAGAGACAATTTGACAGAAGGAACAGTCGTCATGATTATTGATCAATCACTGCCCAGAGCTATGTGGCCGGCCGGCCGCGTAAGCAAAGTGATCACCGGTGCCGACGGCAAGGTCCGAGCAGCTGAAGTGCTCGTCCAGGGTCGCACTTACACCCGTCCCGTGGCAAGGCTCATAGAACTGCCTCGACTCCCAGACACAATCGATGATGACCATGACCCTACAACCCTATGACTTTGTGAAGTTGACTGACCCCTACAGCAAACCCTTATGTGTAAATAGACAACGCGATTAATCTGTCTCTGTTTAACTGATTAGGTCTGGGACCTATTCAGGGGGTGGCTGTTGTGAAGGGCCAGATTAAACCGAATATATATATTTATTTATATATATATATTTAATTGTATTTGTATATTCTCTAATATTCCCTGATATCCCTTGTATATTCCTTGTACAATATGCATTGAATATCCATTCTAGCCTACTGAACATCCCATAATAGTCTCCATTCTACTATTGGTCGAGACCTTGGTGCCAGGCTGCCATACCCCTCAGACCCAGTTCAAACGTACCGCTCCACATGTACGAACAAGTCCTAGTTCCGCGTAGGAATCTGGCTACCGCACCACTAATGGGACTATTTGTTCATAGTGCGTATATATACTGCGCTACTAAAGTAGGACTTTCTTTTCAGTCCAGTTTCTTACCCTCCAATAGAGTCACAGACGTAAAGCCTCCCCGCGACGCCACGTGTGGGAGTAAGGCCAAGTTCGCCTACCATCGGTATTGAGACATCGTGTATATTAATATTTGAATAGTCATATTTGGCACTATATCGTCGAGTTGGACGTAGTCTATTAAGCTAATAATAGTCTGTTAATATATAGTGCTTCGTGCGGTGAGAATACTACCGTAGTCAGTACCCCATCGTTTCGGGCAGAGAACTGGCTGCTTACCCAGGGTGGTTGACCCCATGTGAAGCTGCACCCGAGGAGCCCCAGAGCCGACGAGCGAGTGGACCTGTATACCGGATTATTCTACCGACGACAGCCCGCCTTCCCAGGCACGGATTATGCTTTGTATACTTTGATTATTCCATGGATAAAGACCCCCGACACTGCCGTGTGTTGGAACCCCCCCCCCTGGAGAGGACGCAAGGTGAGGAGACGCTCTGCAAGACGAGGTCGCTTCACGTCTCTCCCCCGTGGACCGGAGAGAGCCGGCCCACAAAGAGTCCACCTGCTTTCATCTGTGGTCCAAGGATCGCCGGCGCATTGAACGGCACTACAGTGGGTTCACCTGGGATACCCTTGGCCGGACGAGGCAGCTGGATTCTACCCCCCCCCCCCCCCCCCTCCTACTCCTGTCGGCTTACAATCGACCGGATTAACCCCCTCTAGTGTATCTAGTATATAATCATTAAAGTATCATTGCTGTTATTCCTTAACTATTCCAGGTCGTATATTTACCACCTGCGCCTTCAGAGATTGGACATTCTCTATTGATATACCGACGAATACTCTTTGCCATAAAAGTGCATACTATTTCAATTCATAAATGTAATTAAGTGATTAAGTGCTTGTTCTACACACCATCACTGTGTAGAAATAAAGACCTGTTTCGACTTCGTACATTTGTGTTGGATCCGTTTCATCTACGTGAGAGTGTTTATGATAATATATTTATGCCGTGTACTGGGTGGCCGAATATTAAGTACAAAGGTAGTGGTAGTAAGTATCATATCTAGTAATACAGTCAGGGAATTGTACCCCTCAGTTACACTAAACATGTATTAAACATCAACTCAACGTCAACACTCTGTTGATGTCGAGCTAGTTTGCCGACAGCAATGTAACAAACAATATGGTTCGTGCGGAACCCTTATCCCCAACATATAGTTCCGTGTGTGAATTATGTTGAGCCACCACAAAAGATTAATCCAAAATTTAATCCAGTAAGAATATTACTAGGCTTTATACAATGGCATGCAAATATATTGATTCTGATTGGCTGAAACAGTCAAGTTAGCCGTTGTTATTTCGTATAACACACTCCACGTGACCCTAGATCCCTCCCACAACCGATTTTTACATTTTTTTTGAATGAGTCCGCCATAGATGGAAGTATGAATATATTTTGAACGAATCCTCCAAAAAATATACAGTCAACTGGATGTTAGTTCGTTACACATATTTTGGATTATGTAATTGGTTTGTCATGACCCATTGTGAAACAAAAGAAAAATCGGACTTAAAAAATTAAAATAAAAATGGCTGTTGATTTTTATTTATTTATATTTTTTTCAGACTTGGATCTACTATTGGATCTACTTTCTCTGTGGATTGTTTTGTGAATAAATCTCCATTATGCTTCAATTACTGTGTGTTTATTGTATAGCAATAAGGTTGGGTGAATTTGGCCATTGTATAAAAGCATTACATCACTTGAAGTTGTGTGTTATACTCATTAGATCACGCCTAGGGCGGTCTAACGACCCTCCGCTGCGCGTCAGGCCTAACAACCACCCCTGATCCCCTGATCGGCATGATCTAATGAGTATAACACACTCCTGAGCGTGATGTAATGCTTAAATATAACATACAACATTAGCAAAATGTATTGCCCTTTTGACATGTACTGTAGTCTACATATTCATAATCATGAACGTTTATTTGGAAGCATTTTATATTCTGTACTGTACTTAGTTTGAAAGTGGTCAGACATTTCCCTCTGTGTGTAATACAGACAGTCTTCACACATTCATAAATAACACTTACAGAAAAGCTTATTGTGCACTGTAATAAAAGATGTTTTGTTCAATGGGGGATTTTTTTATGTACCAAATACCGTGATATACCGTGAAACCGTGGTATTTTTGCCCAAGGTTATCGTACCCTCAAAATGTCATACCGGCACATGCCTAGTCTACACTATAGGCTACACTATACTATAGTTTAAGGCTACTTTCACTGTTTTACTGCATTACAGTACTGTTATATTGTCGTTTTTTTATCAATAAAAAATATATATTACATATATATTGTTGGTGCTCCTTACATTTTGGTGGGTGCTCCTAAATCTTTGCTGGTGCTCCCAACTTTTTGAAGTTGGGAGCACCAGTGCTACCAAGTAAATCATTTTATTTTGAGCCCTGATAATAATGTGAGGACAGGCACTAGCTTGTTCACCCTGTTCCCATGATTTTAAAACAATTTAAAACAATTGCGTACAGGTCTATGTTATTTTGAAGACACATGAGGATAGTCACTACCCTCCTCTGCTAATCTAGAGGAAATTCAGTCACACCTCTAGGTACCTACTGTATCAGTAGCGGCTGGTGCCGCTGGTGCCTTGTGGGTCGCAGTTCACGTTAGGAGGTCGAGTTGAAAATGTAATGCTCTGAGATGCTCTGGAGCAATCTCTCTCTCTGTCTCTCGGATCAATCAAATCAAATAATTAACACATGTATGTTGTCATTTTAAACAACTCACCATTCATTCATTATGCATCAGCAGCAGCTAAATTAATGTTATAGTTCACAACACAGCAGCGCGTTTTGAATCGCTAGCCTATTATCGTCTCAGCAAGCACAGTCAATACTTTTTTCCGTAGCCGCATTTCGCGGAGACAGCTGTGTATAGCGAGAGAGAGAGAGCGAGAGAGAGAGAGAGAGAGAGAGAGAGAGAGAGAGAGAGAGAGAGAGAGAGAGAGA
This sequence comes from Notolepis coatsorum, assembly GCF_963971535.1. Lineage (NCBI taxonomy): Eukaryota > Metazoa > Chordata > Actinopteri > Aulopiformes > Paralepididae > Notolepis > Notolepis coatsorum. Next base: position 91,453 of record NW_028170213.1, read on the forward strand.
GAGAAGAGAGAGAGAGAGACTCACTGTTTAGTTGAAACGTCCAGGGCAGGAGGGCTTCGCTTGATAAAGTGTATAATCCACTGTTGATGTATTCCAGACCACTGTCCACTGTGTCCAGACTGCATCCGCCATATAGCTTGTTAGCCAAGTGTTAGCTTGTTAGCACCACACAACACAAGTACATTTCTTTGTCCATTTCCGCGTCGAACAGACTGCAAACTACCTGGCGTTCTATCGCCATGCTCTAAGACAAACTCTAACCTTAACCAACTTTGAAAGAGTGCCTAAGCTTAACCGTCTAAAGAACTTGCAGTCACGCTCTAAGACAAACAGCTGCATCTCACAACAACACAACTAGTATCTCTACCACCAACCTAGGAATAAGCTAGAATTGGAACATTAGAAATTGGATTCGGCCAATCAGAGATCGTCTCCGCGAAATTCTGCTACGGAAAAAAATACTGGCGTCGGCCAATCAGAGAGCGTCTCCGCGAAATGCGGCTACAGAAATTCTTGACGCTGCTGCCTAGACCGCTTCAAATCGCGCCCGGATTCCAACATAATAGTCATATTTCAACGCACAACGCGTTACGCACTGATTGGCTGCGACGGATACAGCGATCAAACCGTGACGCGCACTCAGAGCGCTATCGCGTCTAGCCCGGGCCGAGAAATACTGAGTCACTTCCTGTTCAAGAAAACGAGTATTTTTTATTTTATATAATAACGTTATATTGTGCATTGGAAACACAAACATACTTAAAATGAGTAAATATTATTAATTTTAAACATGTTTATATTATTTATAGGGCTATAAAACTAAAAACTAAAAAAAAAAAATTCTTGTTCTCTCATATAACCAGGGCAGGGCCTGAGGGGGGGGGCGGCGCCCGAGCGCCCCTAGTGGCGAGCCGCCACTGTACTGTATGGGGAATGGCGTGCTGTGGCAGGAAAAGGGGTGTTTGAATGACAATTTAAAAAAAGTGTTTTTAGAACTGTGAAAGCGCTGGCATTTAAGAGAGAGAGAGAGAAAACTGTTCTGATGATGATGTATTACTGATATGTAATTACTGTTGGTTTTAACCTGGTTTAAAAAAAAGTATAAATAATCCCTGTATAAACCACGCCCACATCAAGTTTTCTATTCAAATACAGATACAGAGGCAGATCATTTTGTTGGTTGAACAGATACAGATACAGATATAGATACAGATACAGATAATGACATATCTGCACACCCCTAATATCCATAATCCAAAACCGACCTTCAAATATTCCCTTCCCGGGGCGATACACTCTCGGGCTTCTTGGGCCATGGCGGCGACCACACGGCAGATGGTGACGCTCCCAGTAAGTCAGAAAGGGGAGATAAAAAGGCAAGTCAGCAGTTCTGAATAATAGACAATATTTTCAGGCTGCTACATGTAGAAACCAATTTTTTGCTGCAGTTTTTCTGAGTTTAATGAAGATTGTCTATATAGTATTTAACTGTGATTTCTCATCAAGCTCGTTGGTCAAATATGTATATTATATTCTGTAACTGTGTCTATGTTAGATCCATTCACATTTGATGGAAATGAATGTACTCAATATTCTTTACAAAGATTTCACCATACAAACAGACTTTCTGAATAAACGTTTGGATCGAACCAAATTGTATGCACCTTTAGCTCAGCTGGTTAGTGCAGCCACCTGTGGATCCTATGTAGGGTTGGGCATCGTTTGGATTTGAACGATTCCGGTTCCGGTTCCGATTCCGGTTCCGATTCCGATTCTCCATTTCGATTCCTGTTCTAAACAATTCTCGATTCCAATTCTTTGAGGTGCAGGTCAAAACAGGTCACAGCTTATTTCGCAGGAGATTTTCTTTTTAAATCTTAAATCTTCCAGAACCGGAAGTTAGGAACCGGTTCCTATTAGAACCGGTTCTCGGTGCCCAACCCTAATCCTATGGTCCCAAGTTCAAACCCACTCTGTAAAACGATCTAATATAATTATTGTATAAGTAATATATTTAAATGTAATATTGCCAAAAGTCCAAAACAAATCACAGTGGAGTCGAACCAACAATGATTGTAGTCGCAGGCGACTCTCAACATTAGACTAAGCCACCCTGGTGATACAAACACAGCAATACTATGATTATCAGTTTGAACTTTTAACGGTAATGGTTAAGATAGAAGGTTATGGTTAAGGTTATGGTTTCTGAATATGTTAATGTTGTTAAATATGTAAAAAGATTATCCATTATGTAATACTTATTTATAATATGTAATATTTTTCCTGTGGTCGATTTTCTTTTAGCAAGATCGGGCTGCTATCCATATATCCATGATATCTATCTATCTACTGCATCAGGTACAGACTTGGCATCGGTGTGGAGTTTGACTTGGAATGAGATCTTGTGATCAGAAGGAGGTGACAACGTATGTGAGTCATGACTGCTGAGAGAGGTGTTTCACGCAAGCATATTTTCACACTTAAAAAAAAGAAAATAATGTTTCAGGACTGAGTGCAAGACTATTTCTTAAAGTGGGGATTTTCTCTCTCCTCCCCTCATCCTACATACGCAATACGCATGCACACACACACATGCACACGCACACACACACACACACACACACACACAAATGCACATACATCAAGCACAAGACCTGAGATTTATAGCAGAGTTGAATGAGATTAATGAATTTTCTTGAAAATAAACATACACAGAACATGATTCTTGTGACAGTACAGGGCTGTGTGGTGGAGGAGGAAGGGGAGCTAGCCGGTTATACTCCCAGTGAAACATCGCTAATCAGCCCTGGGGGGGAGGGGTGACATCATCTCTGGGCTCTGAGCTAGTGGAGCCAGGGGTGAGGGACACTAGCAAGACTGACACTTTCTCTCTCTCAGCCTGAAGATCAATACCCTGGCTCTTTTAAAGTGTAAGGCGTTGAAAGCCAGACGAGAAATTCTACTTTTGAATAGCCAGTGAGCACTGTGTGTGTGTGTGATTTTATGTCATTTTCTGGTGAAATTGCCTGACATATAGCAAGAGTGTGAAAAGCTGTTGCATGTGGCTTACATCAGCACCGTCTCTTCATGCATGAACGTGAATGCCAGTAAGTGCCCATGTGTGTGCACACTCTTAACGTGTGTGTGATGTGCGGTCGTTTAGCTGACGCTTTTATCGCGACTTACAAGTTCTGTACGACAAGTCAGCAGGAAGGCTACAACTCGTGTTGAAACTTGAGTGATGCAGTGTTGAGTGCATAGTAGTAGAAACATATTAGTACATTAGGAAGAGTGCAGGATAGTAAAAGACAGGCTGTTTTGGTTGTAGAGTGTCAGTGAAGTCACAACTATTATTGTTTTATAAGTCAGGGGGTGCCCAAAAAAAGGCTGCTAGACCATCAAAAACGTTAGACTGCTGAACATCTGTACTGAAAAGACAGTACTGTGGGGGGTTTCAGACACAGCAATTGTGTGTCCTTGTTTCAATACAGCGTCGACTGTCAGGAACAGTGTGTATGTTAGACATTTCAAGTTCTCATAGGTCTCCTACGGTCGCATAGCAACACTCGCCAACTGGTATTGTCATTTGCAAAGAATAGTTCCATGCCAGGAGTGTCAAGGTGGGAGTCACATGAAGCCTTATGTAAGTGTGTGAGGTCATGTGTCAAGTCTGTTTGCTTGCGGATGTCGGATAAAATACCACTGTGAGAGTTCAATGCATTGAGCCTGAAAGAACACTGTGCGGTGATTGATTGATTGATTGAAAATGTTATTAACAGATTGCAGAATGGTTACAATACAGTACGGCTCAATACACACAATTGTTAAGGGGATGCAGACCAGATAAAGACTTTCGTCAGGGTCCCCCATTTTCAATTCATAATGAATTATAAGTAAGGGTGCAATTAGCACCGTGCAATCCATTCTTTGTGGATCCCAGTGTCCATAGTAGCAGGAAGTGCGTGAGGAATCAAGGTGACCAAATAGGTATAGATATTTTCAGAAGAATTACGTTGCTCTTAGAACAGCTTGTGCTCAAGTGTGTTTCCTGTCAGCCGTATTAGCAAACCGGAAATAATACCACATTCTTACGAGAGTTGGACGATGTTCCACGGTGTTCCAATGTCAAATACCTCTGAACAGGAAGTAAACAAACGGGTGCTTTCTTTACTTGTAATGTTTTCCATTAATATATTGAATAAACAATATTATATATTATATTGTCGCCCCCCATATTTTTCAGTCTCTTTGATGAATAGGTAGAAAAAAGTTTGTTTAGTCACCCTGTCCATGGAAACGACAATGAACGCAGCCATAAAGGTATGTTTTAGACACAGCACTAGTCTGTTTACTTTTCTGATAGTAATTTCTGATCACTGTATAACTCATAAATGTTCAGACAAGATACTGTGACGTGCCTGGTGGTGTTCAATTTCCACACAAGCACAGTTTCACTAAATAAAAGATATTTATAGTGGGGGGGACCCCCTGTGTCACCGCCCGCCACACCGGACCCAACTCGGGGTCGTCTGCCTGGAGATGCCGCATCTCCGCCCAGTCATATCCGCTGTTCCCCTTCTGTGCCGCTATCCGTCGTGGGCCCGTACTTCCTCCGCTGGGACCACGACGTAGCCCTCGCGAGCGACTGGGGCGGGGACGGACAATGGAGCGGCCCTGATGGGCAATTAGAGTAGTCGAATAACAGTACAGGCTCTCGTACAAAAAGGGAATGTTCAATACTCAGGGTTTGTCGTCCCGTCCAGGGTCAGTTTCAGAAGGGGGTATCTCAGCCAGTCCAGGGTCGAGTACCACGAACACCTTCTCGCTATTACCTCTCCTCTCAACTACCTCTCACCTCACAAACTCCATATCACACTCTCTCTCTGCTCTCTGCTCCTTCCTCACCTCCACTCAACCTTTATCTCTCCTCAGGCTTCCCTCTTGGACAACGCATCCGTGTTTCGGTGCGCTGCACCAGACCTGTGGATGATGGAGAAAACAAAGGGCTGTAAGGATAAGAACCAGCGGGTGACCCGAGCATTGGTGTCCTTGTTACGCGATAGCCATACGAGGGGTGCATGATCCGTGAGTAGGGTGAAGCGCCATCCAAGCAGATAGTACTTTAACTCCTTGAGGGTCCATTTTATCGCCAGGCACTCCTTCTCAATAATTAGTAATTCTTCTCCCGGGGTAGTAACTTGCGACTGATGAATATCACTGGGTGTTCCTCACCTTCTCTCAGTTGCACTAGGACGGCACCCACCCCAGTCTTGATGCATCCGTTTGCACCAACAGAGGTTGGCTGAAGTCGGGGGTCACCAACACTGGTTCCGAACACAGCTTGTCCTTTAGCTGCTGAAAGGCTCTCTCCTTCTCCTCTGTCCACAGGACCTGGTCTGGCAGTTTATTCTTCATCAGGTCTGTCAGGGGTGCTGCTAGGGCAGAGAAGTTGGGGACAAAACGCCGGTAATATATGGCCTATGAAGCCTATGAAGGTTCGTACCTGCTTTTTGGTTTGGGGGCGGGGCCAGCCCCGGATGGCCTCGACCCCCTCCCGATGATGTATCCCAAGTAATCAGCATCCTGTAGGCCCAGGTGACATTTCTTTGAGTTGGCGGTAAGCCCCACCCCCTCAAGCCTTGTGGGACAGCCGTGACCTGACATAGATGGGTTCCCCAATCTTCTCCGTGAATGATGATGTCATCAATGTAGTCCGCTGCATACTCTCGGTGGGGTCTGAGGATCTGGTCCATTAGTCTCTGAAACGTGGCAGGAGCACAGTGTAACCCGAAGGGGAGAACAACATAATGAAACAAACCATCGGGGTGGCAAACACTGTTTTCTCCCTATCTTAGGGGGCTAGGGGTACCTGCCAGTAGCCTTTGGTGAGGTCTAGGGTGGTTATAAACCTTGCCTTTCCTAGCCTCTCGATTAGCTCGTCAACTCGGGGCATAGGGCTCGTCAAACTTGGAGATAGCATTTAGCTGTCTGAAATCGTTACAAAACCTTGGGGTTCCGTCTGGCTTAGGGACCAGCACAATGGGACTACACCACCCACTGATGGACTCCACAATGACTCCCACCTGTAACAAGTCCTTCACCTCTTTACTCACTGCCTGTCTTCTGGCCTCAGGGAGCCGGTAGAGACGTAGTCTCACCTTTTTTCCAATGATGGTGGGGATGTGGTGGTATATGACCTTGGTTCTTCCCGGTTCCGTGGAGAACACATCCCGGTGGCGTTCCACGAACTCTCTCAGGTCATTCTTCTTGGGAACACTGACTTGGTCTCCCATGGGGACTTCAAGCGGTTGGGTCCGGACTGGTACTTGTGGTGGGGTGAAAGTATACAGAGCCTCCCGGGCCACCCATTTTTTTAAGAGGTTTGCATGGTATATTTTCACTGGAGGACGCCTCCCCGGCTGTCACACTCACCGGACCCACTTTTTATATAATTTCATATGATCCATGCCACTTGGCTAGAAATGTACACTCAGAGGTGGGAACCAATACTAACACTCTGTCCCCTGACTGAAATTATCGGGGTTGAGTGCCCTGGTTATAGACCCTGGCTTGGGCCTGCTGGGCTTTGGACATGTGGTCTCTTACCAGGGGCTACAAGGTGGCCATCCGCTCCTGTACCTCCTCCACATGATCCACCAAACTCCTGTGCGGTGACGGCTGGTGTTCCCAGGCTTCCTTGGCTATATCCAGCATCCCTCTAGGCCTTCTCCTATACAAAGGTTCAAAAGGGGAGAATCCTGTGGAGGCCTGGGGAACCTCCCGAATGGAGAACATCAAGTAGGGGAGAAGCTGGTCCCAGTTCGTTCCATCCGCCTTCATTACCTTCTTTAGCATGCTTTTCAGCATACGGTTGAACTGCTCGACTAACCCATCTGTCTGGGGATGATATACTGAGGTGCGGAGATGGGTAATTTTTAACAATCCGGCCAAGTCCTTCATTACTCTGGACAAGAATGGCGTGCCTTGATCTGTCAAGATTTCGTCCGGAATACCCAGTCTTGTGATTAACAACATTAGTTCTCGGGCTATACCTTTTGAGGCCATTGTGCAGAGTGGGATGGCCTCGGGATACCGGCTGGCATAGTCCATAATCACCAGGATGTACTGGTGGCCCCTGGCACTGCGGGGAAGGGGTCCCACGAGGTCCATCCCAATCCTGCTAAAGGGAACAGAGATAATAGGCAGGGAAATCAACGGGTTACGCACAGTCGGTCATGGAGCTACCAGCTGACATTCGTGGCAGGACCGACAGTAATCCTCCACGGCTCTTTTCACCCCAGGCCAGGAAAACCTGGCCTTGATCCGGTCTAGGGTTTTTTCTACCCCCAAGTGAGCCCCTAGCAAGTGAGAGTGGGCTAGTCGTAACACCGTATTTATGTGTGGTCGGGGTACCAACAACAATTCGTGAATTATCCCCCCTTTTTTCACCACTTGATACAACAATGTTTTTTTGATGGAAAAATTTGGAAACATGAACTCTCCTACCCCATCCATCTTCTTACCGTCGACCACGGCTAGTGCTGGGGCCAGGTTATTATCCTCCAGCTGGGCGGTGACTCCTCTCCTCCGCTGTCGACTGGTGGAGCGTTGTCCTCTGGCGGTCGGATATTGTCTAGTCTCACCGTGCACACATGTGACTCCCACTGTTTTTCTCAGGAGGGGACCGTCCACCAACTCTGGTTTTACGAGCGCCACGGTGCTCCCTGAGTCTAACAGTGCGGTCGTGTCGTGCTGATTAGCTCTTACTGGTGTGAGAGTGGACACGTTTGTTTCCTCCACCCAACAGGCGGTTGCAAGTCACACGGTCGGGGCGGGTGTGGTTCAGATGCAGAGGGCATTGACACATCATTCCTATATGGACAGTCTCTGGAAATATGGCCCTCCTCGCCACAATTGAAACATCTTCTTCTTTAATTATACATTACAGGTTATCAGGTGTGTGGGGCGGGGTTAAGGTAGCGGGGTGTTTCGGGTCTCTTACCCTTCTCTTTAAGCCGGTTTGGGGTCCCGGTTTTGGGGCTGCTACTCTGTATAGCGTTTCGGATGCTTGATAAACCTCCATTCCCTCTACGACCTCATCAAAACATTTTGGTTTTGTTTGGCTAATGGTTTTATGTGCGTCAGCAGGTAGGGCACGTAAATATCTATCCATTGCCATTTGTTCGATTGGTGAAATGTTCCGGGGCTCTACTAACAGCCAGTTGTTCGCTAGCCGTAACAAGTTATGTTGTTGTTCTCTGGGGGACAAGGTCCCGTCATATGACCAATCATGATACCGCTGAGAGCGAGTGAGAAATGTAATCCCTGAACGTCGCAGTATTTCTTTTTTTAGAAAATCATACGTCGTATCCTCCAGCGGGGCGGTGTCATGATACTCTGTCTGGGCTAGCCCAGATAATAATGGGGCCAACAAACTAACTCACTGTTCTACTGGCCAGTTTTCCCATTCAGCGGTGCGTTCAAACCCTTTTAACCTCCCGTACTTAGGGTACACCTCTCCTCTATCAGGACGCACCCTTCCCTCTCTTAGGGTACACCCCCCTCTCTGGGGCAGGTTCCCTCTTCTAGGCCAAGGTCTCCTCTCGTAGATAGAGGTCCCCTCTTGCAGGGCGCAGTTCTAGGCAAGGTCCCTTTCCACCCTTAGGCCTTACCATCCAGACTGCTCTGGACCGACAGACCTTAGCTTTCTGCTTCCTGGCATTTTCTTTTCAAAAACACAGATCACAGAAATTTAGATTTAATTTTTTTAAATTTTTATTGTTACTTAATTACAAAAAAAAATTAGTTTTGTGCATACAGTCAACGTATTCTTAAATAATAGTGCTGCCCGAGGCTGGGCATACAGTCAACGTATTCTTAAATAATAGTGCTGCTCTAGGCTGGGCATATGATACAGTCAACGTATTCTTAAATAATAGCGCTGCCCGAGGCTTAGTGGCAATGCACCTGTACAGTCATACACCTGGCAGTAACAGGGAAAATGCATAAAACACCCCTGGAACCTGATAAACAAGCTTAAAGCCAGGTTAATTTTTCAAGCTTGACATGCAGATTAGCAGTTTTGCCTTATTTGAATCGAACTCTATAAGCTTAGTACACACGTCACAAACTGCACGAGCACAGTGTGAAATGTTCCCAGAGAGCAACTTGTAAAGCTGGAGTGATCATGTTGAGCAGTAATGTCCAGGCAGCAGAACAGTGCATAGCATTACAGCACATTCAATATTGATACCGGAGCAGACCCTGTTGCATGATGCAACACACTGAGTGAGAGAGAGAGAGAGACAGAGAGCGCGAGAGAGAGAGAGAGCGAGAGAGAGCACGAGAAAGAGAGAGCGTGCGAGAGAGCGCGCGAGAGAAAGAGCGCGCGAGAGAGAGAGAGAGATCTACGGCGGGAACAGAATAGATTGCATTAAAAATCAGGTCCAAGAGGAAGGATACGACCGTGGAGATGACAAAGTTCACCAGTCCCATGATATTGTCCCCCCCGTTGGGATGAACTTGGGAGTCTGTTCCTAGTTTATCTGCCACACGTTAGCACTCGATAACATAGCTAACGCTAGTTAGCTGTCCCTGCCTTTAGCTAAGCTACTAGCCGACATGGCTAGCCCGACTGAACCACACGTTAGCCCTCGATAACATAGCAAAAGCTAACTAGCTAGCTAGGTTCTGCCTTAAGCTAAGCTACTAGCCGACATGCCTAGCCTGACTTAACGTTCTAACACGCAACAACTTTCATCTTCAGTCCATCTGCCGAACGTTTGATTGATAAGCTTACGGCACGCAGCGTTATTTCTTCTGCAACGATGCTGCACATTTGGTTTTCAAAAGTAGGATGCTCTTGGCCAAGACATCCACTTGCTCCCGTGGATAGCGCCGAATAGACTCCGTACCTGTACCCCCTCCCCTCGTGGATAATACCGGTCTTCTTCACATCTCTCTACCGACTACCAGACCAATGCCAACGAGCTCCCTCTAGTGTTAGTCATCCCACGATGCTTTGCACAAAAGTAAACGGGTCATTGAATGAAACCAATAGTATATCTGCAGAGCCGCAGAGCCCGGAACACTATTCTACAAACGTGTTTAATGTGAAATATATAAGCATGTAAGCAAAACTAGATTTTAGGTATGTGATGGAAAGTGATTGTTAACATTCTATTTATTTTAATTTTTATAAAAAATTTAAAAAAAAATAAAAAATTTGCCCCCTCTGTCGCCCATGCACCACGTGTTGCCCACACTTATGTGCGACACACACGCCGACTAGACGGTGCCACAATGACATGTTAATTCATATCTCATCAGACACGGGGACCTTCGGTATCTTCCCTAAATCATTAACGTGCCCTCGGAACTTTGCAGTCCCACTGCCGCCTGTTAGTGACTAAGGTTCGGGGGGCCTAATCCCCTCCCTAATCACTATTTAGTTTGACCAGGAAGCGGCCAGGGTTGATATTGCCTGTCTGCCTTTCAGCTCTGTGGGTCTCTGCGCGGAGTAGTGAATCGAGCGATTCTAACCTCCATTTCTCTGCGGTCTCCCATGTCTCATTCAGTATAGTGTCATGGCGTGCCTGGGTATCATGCATTGCTTCCTCATGACATTGCTGATTCAACTGTTGCTGGGTTTCGCTGTAGCGTGCCCACTCTTGGAACAATGCCTTGACATCGACTGGAGTTGCCATTGCTCTTGTGTCTTTTTTTTAAGTGTTTGTTTTTGCCCAAAGAACGCTGCTCGCATCCACCATCAAATGTGACGTGCCTGGTGGTGTTCACGCTCGACACGGTCCAAAAAAAATATTAATTAAATGTCCACACAAGCACAGTTTCAATAAATAAAAGATATTTATTGATTAATAGCAAAAAGAAAAGTGGCTTTGCGTTGATTTCCAACACACAGCCGATGACTCTGTATTGGATTTCAGTATCGGGATCGGGGTTCTCTCTTTAGCTTCGTATCAGTGTCATAGCCAGTGCACCCCTTGTGTTCGGTAGCCCCAGTCACTTTCAATTACCATGGTATTTTCCTGGCATTGAACCCCCCCCCGCTGCTGTGAATCATCTAACAGTGTGTAATGATCTCCATGGCCCTGTTTGGAGTTTCAGATGACTTATTCCTCCCCATCACCATCCCTGCCATCCATCCCATCTGACAACTGGCTGACTGGCCACACAGCTCTGCTCGGCATCATAGCTTTAGGGGAGGTTGGGGGGGGGGGGGGCTGTATTTGGGGGCTGTTCTGCATACCAAGCAGCACACTGAGGGGCTCTTGCCTGGGGAGGGCCAGAGTGGCAACAGACATGATGATACCTACTGCTGCTGCTGGGCAGGTAACCAGTGGCACCTCACCCTCCACCCCTGCCCCCCAGCGGTAAAAAGCCACAGAGCCGGCGGTGCGGCTGACTCCACACTGGAGCCTCGCTGCCCCGGGAGCCATTCTGCACAGCCTTCCTCCATGTTGACATGGCGGTCAACAAAGTCACTGCTGAGATATCATTTGTGTCTTAGCAGTGATGGTAGAAAAGTATTGCATCTGGGATGAATGAAGAGTCCAATTTTGGCTCCATTCCTATAGATGCTACCCTAAGTTATCTACTGTATGAGAGAGAAAAACTAGTACACTGTTTAATGAACGGTTTAACAACCTGATGCACCCCAATGTACTGTCTTTTTTATTTCCATACAGGTCTGTAAATATTGTAATATGTATCAATTTGGTGTTTTCATATATTACCATCATACACATTTATGTGATATTGTGATATTGTGATATTATGTATTCTACTTGTCAATCTAGCCCTGCTACCAATCATGACGTCAACCTAGCCTGTTAACTGTTAACTGATTGCCGATTGTTCCCACCTGGTGTCAAGTACAGCCTACTTAAGTTATGTTTGTCACAGTTGTCATTTACACACTGATGAAGGCCGGATGGCTGAAAACGTTTTGTGTCCTTTGAAAATAAAAAACAACGATATTCAGAGTGCGGTCCCTACCTCCCTTTTTTGTCTTAGCAGTGAGACACAACCCACCATCCCCCCCATCCCAACCCATCTCCCTGAACTACAAAAACAACCCCTCGCTCCATTATCATCTCCGGCGTGGCTTGGTGCATTACGGTTAACTGATGAGTGTTATCATGGCGAAAATAAAATCAGCCCATGATTGGAGGGATATCTTCAGCGTGACACAATGTGACACAATGCAGGAGGCTTTATGGAGCATTGCAGATGCTCCACTGATTGCTTTTTATTCTCTCTCTCTCTCTCTCTCTCTCTCTCT
>NW_028170212.1:0-45000 GCF_963971535.1 Notolepis coatsorum
CCTGATTGGCCCCGACAGGCACGTGACGCGCAACTTTCTCTGCCGCGCGGCACGCTCCGCGGAGCCGAGCGGCAGAGCTTGCGGAATTACGTAACCGTCCAAATACGCCATGACTTTCATTCAGCGCTTCAGCTCACCTGGCAGAGCAGCGGTCCTGCGATCCTGCGGTCCGTTGTTGGTGAGTTCGAATCCATCAAATCTTTTTTTTTTAACGTGATTTTTTTTTTAAACGTGTATTCTTTCGCCGGTTAAGGTTAGGCATGGTTAAGGTTAAGGTTAAGGTTAGGCATTGTTTCGGAGTTGGTTGAGGTTAGAACGGTTAAGTTTAGGCGCTGTTAAGGAGCTGGTTAAGGTTAGAGTTTGTCTTAGAGAATGGCAATATTCTTTCTATGGTTAAGGTTAGGCATGGTTAAGGTTAAGGTTAAGGTTAGGCATTGTTTCGGAGTTGGTTAAGGTTAGAACGGTTAAGTTTAGGCGCTGTTAAGGAGCTGGTTAAGGTTAGAGTTTGTGTTAGAGAATGGCAATAGACAGCCTATTTCCGCGCGACAGCTCTCAGCAGCCTCGTTGCGCGTCCTGAGTTTGCCGCGTCACGTGCCTGTCGGGGCCAATCAGGCCTACCCCGGAAGTCACTTACTGTTGCGGAACAGTTACACGCGGACTGGCCATCGGGAGCACCGGGAGTTTTCCCGGTGGCTGGCCTGCACAGATAAAAAAAATAAAAAATTATATAAAAAGAAAAAAAAATATATATTTTTATTTTTATTTTTTATTTTTATTTTTTTGCCAGGCCATTGTTTCTAGTTGTGGCGGCGGCGCGGCGCGATAGTTAGATAACCTAGGTGGGTGGGTAACAACCATGATTTCACTGTCTGCGACAGAGTTGGAGAACTATCTGACTCTCTCTCCCTCACGCGGATCACACACACACAATGGAGCCGTGCTGCCGCTTGTGATTGGTGGAGGCGGGACCAGGCGATACAACTGATTGACAGCTGAGGCGGCGAATGGAATGGCAGATGGCACACACTTTTGATTGGCTACAAACATAATCACTGCAAAGTTATCAAAAAAATAAGAATCTGATCAGACACAAGGGTTAAGTTGTTGTTCCCTTTCTAATTTCCTCAAAAACATCTAGTCTAGTTAATGTGATCAATATTATTTGACAATTGATGCTTTCTGTTGGAAATTTCAGTCAGTGAGCTCATACTTTGAGCTCATTTTATAGTTAAAATGATTGAGACAACGCAATCTTCTGTCTTTGTTGTGCATGCATGCGTGTGCTCACCACACACGATGCATGTGTCACTATTCTGGCAGTGGCTATTATAGTATTGTAATGAAAGGTATGTTATTTAATGTTTGTGTAAAGGGCTATTTTAACTGTTGATGGGTAGTGCATCAGTAAAGTGATTATGGTATTGTGCTCTTGCTCTGTTTGAATAGGTGGAGAGAGTGGTTAACTGTATTATAATAGTAAATAGAAAAATATGTTGTGCTCTTGCTTTTTTCTTTTTGAAGGTGGAGAGAGTAGCATTGCTAGTGCCACAACAGTTTTATTTGAGGTTCATAACAGTACATTGTATTAAGCAATTGTTGGCTCATTAGTTTGTGATTCACATGCACTAAAATTCACCAGAATGCAGGAAATTAAGTCTTTGTAACTAAAATGTTCCTGGTGGGGGACCCCCAGACCCCCACTTAAAAAGTGGCCTGATTGGGGCTATATTTCGCGCTATATCTCCCGGTATGAATTATTTCCCCAGTCCGGCCCTGCCTGGAGCCCGCACTGAGGAGCCGGACCAGACCCTCAAACCCTGTGCCACCACACGTCCAGGTACTGACCACCTTGGGCACGTGCGCATCAAGACACCCTCCCCCAGATGCGTTTCAATATCTCAACAGAAGGCAATACCACTCCATCAACCTTCAAATCATCTGCAACGCCCAGAACCACCTGCTCAACGTGGTCTCCCGCTTCCCAGGAGGTGTACATGACTCCTACATCTTACAGAACAGCTCTGTGGGTGCGCCTCTCTCCTGACACAACGTTAACCACACCTATTATCTCGTCCCATGCCGCTTTTCTTTGGGTGGCCTTATTTGACACTACGACGTCACACTAAGATGTCATTTTCTACAGTATGGCTTACTACTATAGGGTCTTTATACCTGTATCACTGTACATCTTAATACTACAACTCTGATGAGCACTATTACTCAGTAGTATTTATATATTTTATACCCAGTTTAATCACCTGTGCGTTGTATGTTACTATTGCACTTGTTAGATGCCAAACTTATTTTCATTGTAATGTACTTGTGCTGTATAATGACAAATGACAATACATTTTAATCTAATATAATAAAATGTTCGCAAATTGCTAATCTAATTAAGATTCTATTGAGATATGACATGACCTTTAAGGCCAGTACATTCTTTTCAAACCCCACTATATAATTGAACCCTTGCACTAAAGAACCATATAAGTCAGACAGCCCATGTATTTGCAGTTATAAAATCAATCCAAATCACCTGGAGTGTGAATGTGATATATCACCAGAAAGTACTCAACCTCTACTGTCTTTAACTATGAATGAACACAACACTCTAACTTACCATTTTTAGATAATAAAGTACTCAACCTCTACTGTCTTTAACTATGAGTGAACACAACATTCTAACTTACCATCTTTAGATAATAAAGTACTCAACCTCTACTGTCTTTAACTATGAATGAACACAACACTCTAACTTACCATCTTTAGATAATAAAGTACTCAACCTCTACTGTCTTTAACTATGAATGAACACAACACTCTAACTTACCATCTTTAGATAATAAAGTATTCAACCTCTACTGTCTTTAACTATGAATGAACACAACACTCTAACTTACCATCTTTAGATAATAAAGTACTCAACCTCTACTGTCTTTAACTATGAATGAACACAACACTCTAACTTACCATCTTTAGATAATAAAGTACTCAACCTCTACTGTCTTTAACTATGAGTGAACACAGCACTCTAACTTACCATCTTTAGATAATAAAGTACTCAACCTCTACTGTCTTTAACTATGAATGAACACAACACTCTAACTTACCATCTTTAGATAATAAAGTACTCAACCTCTACTGTCTTTAACTATGAGTGAACACAGCACTCTAACTTACCATCTTTAGATAATACATTTTGAAAATAATTATTCTTCTGAAAATGTCAAACAAACAGAGTTCTCTTGGAAGACTTATCTTGGAACCGAGTGAGACAGAATCAATGACAAGTTCACTCTGAGTCCTCAACACGCTGGTAATATGTCTTAAGTGTCTCAAACGTTCGCACCTGAGATATCTGCGTTGGGGAATGGCACCAGTCTGAAACATGAAGGCACGTCCCCGTTCAGGTAATTTGCATACAAAACAACGCCTCCAGAGCTCCTTATAAGGCAACTAATGATGCAGCCGTGGGAAAATGGATACGGAAGCGTTTTGCGACACACTACTACACTACTACACTACCACACTACCACACTACTACACTACCACACTACTACACTACCACACTACTACACTACTACACTACCACACTACTACACTAACACACTACCACACTACTACACTAACACACTACTACACTACTACACTACCACACTACTACACTACCACACTACTACACTACCACACTACTACACTAACACACTACCACACTACCACACTACTACACTACTACACTAACACACTACTACACTACCACACTACCACACTAACACACTACTACACTAACACACTACCACACTACTACACTAACACACTACCACACTACCACACTAACACACTACTACACTAACACACTACCACACTACCACACTAACACACTACTACACTACTACACTACTACACTACTACACTACCACACTACCACACTAACACACTACTACACTACTACACTACTACACTACTACACTACTACACTAACACACTAACACACTACTACACTACTACACTACCACACTACTACACTACTACACTACTACACTACCACACTACCACACTACTACACTACTACACTACCACACTAACACACTACTACACTAACACACTACTACACTACCACACTACCACACTACTACACTAACACACTACCACACTACCACACTACTACACTACTACACTACCACACTACTACACTAACACACTACTACACTACCACACTACTACACTAACACACTACTACACTACCACACTACCACACTACTACACTACCACACTACTACACTAACACACTACTACACTACCACACTAACACACTAACACACTACCACACTACCACACTAACACACTACTACACTACCACACTAACACACTACCACACTACCACACTAACACACTACTACACTACCACACTACCACACTACCACACTACTACACTACTACACTACCACACTACCACACTAACACACTACTACACTAACACACTACCACACTAACACACTACTACACTACTACACTACCACACTACTACACTACCACACTACTACAAAACTACACTACCACACTACCACACTAACACACTACTACACTACTACACTACCACACTACCACACTAACACACTACCACACTAACACACTACTACACTAACACACTACTACACTACCACACTAACACACTACCACACTAACACACTACTACACTACCACACTACCACACTACTACACTAACACACTACCACACTAACACACTAACACACTACCACACTACCACACTACTACACTACCACACTACCACACTACCACACTACCACACTACCACACTACTACACTACTACACTACTACACTAACACACTACCACACTACCACACTACCACACTACTACACTACCACACTACTACACTACCACACTAACACACTACCACACTAACACACTACCACACTACCACACTACCACACTACCACACTAGCACACTACCACACTACTACACTACCACACTACTACACTACTACAATACTACACTAACACACTACCACACTACCACACTACCACACTAACACACTACCACACTACTACACTACTACAATACTACACTAACACACTACCACACTACCACACTACCACACTAACACACTACCACACTACTACACTACTACACTAATACACTACCACACTACCACACTACCACACTAACACACTACAACACTACTACACTACCACACTACCACACTAACACACTACCACACTACCACACTAACACACTAACACACTACCACACTACCACACTAACACACTACTACACTACCACACTACCACACTACTACACTAACACACTACCACACTACCACACTAACACACTAACACACTACCACACTACCACACTAACACACTAACACACTACCACACTACCACACTACCACACTACTACACTACTACACTACTACACTACCACACTACCACACTACTACACTACTACACTACT
The DNA here is from genome assembly GCF_963971535.1 of Notolepis coatsorum. Taxonomy (NCBI): domain Eukaryota; kingdom Metazoa; phylum Chordata; class Actinopteri; order Aulopiformes; family Paralepididae; genus Notolepis; species Notolepis coatsorum. The sequence goes on from NW_028170212.1 coordinate 5,479, forward strand.
ACACTACTACACTACTACACTAACACACTACCACACTACTACACTACTACACTACTACACTACTACACTACTACACTACTACACTACTACACTAACACACTACCACACTACCACACTACTACACTACTACACTACTACACTACTACACTAACACACTAACACACTACCACACTAACACACTACCACACTACTACACTACTACACTACTACACTACCACACTACCACACTACTACACTACTACACTACTACACTACCACACTACTACACTACCACACTACTACACTACTACACTACTACACTACCACACTACTACATTACCACACTACTACACTACTACACTACTACACTACTACACTAACACACTAACACACTACCACACTACTACACTACTACACTACTACACTAACACACTACCACACTACCACACTAACACACTAACACACTACCACACTACCACACTACCACACTACCACACTACTACACTACTACACTACCACACTAACACACTACCACACTACCACACTACCACACTACTACACTACTACACTACCACACTACTACACTACTACACTACCACACTACCACACTACCACACTACCACACTAACACACTACTACACTACCACACTACCACACTACCACACTACCACACTACTACACTACCACACTACCACACTACCACACTACCACACTACTACACTACCACACTACCACACTACCACACTACCACACTACCACACTACTACACTACCACACTAACACACTACCACACTACTACACTACTACACTACTACACTACTACACTACCACACTACCACACTAACACACTACCACACTACTACACTACTACACTACTACACTACTACACTACCACACTACTACACTACTACACTACTACACTACCACACTAACACACTAACACACTACCACACTACTACACTACCACACTACTACACTACTACACTACCACACTACCACACTAACACACTACCACACTACTACACTACTACACTACTACACTACTACACTAACACACTACTACACTACCACACTACCACACTACCACACTAACACACTACCACACTACTACACTACCACACTACCACACTACCACACTACTACACTACCACACTACCACACTAACACACTACTACACTACCACGATACCACACTACTACACTACTACACTACCACACTACCACACTACTACACTACCACACTACCACACTAACACACTACTACACTACCACACTACTACACTACTACACTACTACACTACTACACTACCACACTACCACACTACCACACTACTACACTACTACACTACCACACTACCACACTACCACACTACCATACTACCACCCTACTACACTACTACACTACCACACTACCACACTAACACACTACCACACTACCACACTAACACACTACCACACTACTACACTACTACACTACCACACTACCACACTACCACACTAACACACTACTACACTACCACACTAACACACTACTACACTAACACACTACTACACTACTACACTAACACACTACTACACTACTACACTACCACACTACCACACTAACACACTACTACACTACTACACTACTACACTACTACACTACCACACTACTACACTACCACACTAACACACTACCACACTACCACACTAATACACTACCACACTACCACACTACCACACTACTACACTACCACACTACCACACTACTACACTACCACACTACCACACTACTACACTACTACACTACCACACTACCACACTAACACACTACTACACTAACACACTACCACACTACTACACTACCACACTAACACACTACTACACTAACACACTATCAAACTACTACACTACTACACTAACACACTACTACACTACTACACTACTACACTACTACACTAACACACTACTACATTACTACACTACCACACTACCACACTAACACACTACTACACTACCACACTACCACACTACCACACTACCACACTACTACACTACTACACTAACACACTACTACACCACCACACTACTACACTAACACACTACCACACTACTACACTACTACACTACCACACTACCACACTACTACACTACTACACTACTACACTACCACACTAACACACTACCACACTACCACACTACCACACTACTACACTACCACACTACTACACTACTACACTACCACACTACCACACTACCACACTACCATACTACCACACTACTACACTACTACACTACCACACTACCACACTAACACACTACCACACTACCACACTAACACACTACCACACTACTACACTACTACACTACCACACTACCACACTACCACACTAACACACTACTACACTACCACACTAACACACTACTACACTAACACACTACTACACTACTACACTAACACACTACTACACTACTACACTACCACACTACCACACTAACACACTACTACACTACTACACTACTACACTACTACACTACCACACTACTACACTACCACACTAACACACTACCACACTACCACACTAACACACTACCACACTACCACACTACCACACTACTACACTACCACACTACCACACTACTACACTACCACACTACCACACTACTACACTACTACACTACCACACTACCACACTAACACACTACTACACTAACACACTACCACACTACTACACTACCACACTAACACACTACTACACTAACACACTATCAAACTACTACACTACTACACTAACACACTACTACACTACTACACTACTACACTACTACACTAACACACTACTACACTACTACACTACCACACTACCACACTAACACACTACTACACTACCACACTACCACACTACCACACTACCACACTACTACACTACTACACTAACACACTACTACACCACCACACTACTACACTAACACACTACCACACTACTACACTACTACACTACCACACTACCACACTACTACACTACTACACTACTACACTACCACACTAACACACTACCACACTACCACACTACCACACTACTACACTACCACACTACTACACTACTACACTACCACACTACCACACTACCACACTACTACACTACTACACTACTACACTACCACACTACCACACTACCACACAACCACACTAACACACTACCACACTACCACACTACCACACTAACACACTACTACACTACCACACTACCACACTACTACACTACTACACTAACACACTACCACACAACCACACTAACACACTACCACACTACCACACTACCACACTAACACACTACTACACTACCACACTACTACACTACTACACTACTACACTACTACACTACCACACTACCATATTACTACTAGGGATGTCCCGATCCGATCACGTGATCGGGGTCGGCGTCGATCACGTGCTTTTCAGAGGATCGGGGATCGGGAAAAAATAATAATAAAAATCGGCAGTCAAAAAAAGAAAAATTTTATTCAACAAACATGACCATGTCCACGTCTTAAACTCATACGGAGGCCTTAGTTTTGGTTTTAAATTACATATAATATATCATCATTAATGTATTTATTGTCACACAGAGCAGAATAATTGTCCACAACAAACACATTCCCCTTTAATTTTCACCGTTGCAACAAACACCCCTTTAATTTAGACGCTACACGCTACACGCTACACGCTCGACCACATCACAACAACAGTACAACACGTCGCTCCCGAAACACGGTTAATATCCACTGACTTGAGCAGCTAGACTTAATGTCAGAGGTTTGGAACTAAGCATTTTAAAATAGAAAGTCAAGCCAGTTGCAATGTTTGCAAGGAGGACAGGCTGGAGGCGAAGTTTTCAGACTAACTTTTCACCTGGAGGTTAACGTGACTGAGGATTATCGTCGGCGTTTCAGACCAGAATGGACCATTACGTAAGTCGAACACTGAATGTATACTAATGTGCAAAGATATATTGAAACTTTTAATATTTCTCATATGAAGCAGAAGCACATTTCTCAGGGTGAATGTAATAAGAAAAGCCTCCGCTCTCGCGCCCCGGACTATAGGCAACAGATGGGCTTGTCTCGCTCTGCCAGTTTCTGACAAAAATGCGTCAAAATGGATTACTAATGTGAAAGATCGGATCGGAAACGATCGGATCGATAGATATTTAAAATCACATGATCGGGATCGGATCGGAAGCAAAAAAAGGCGATCGGGACATCCCTAATTACTACACTAACACACTGCTACACTACTACACTACTACACTACTACACTACTACACTACCACACTACCACACTACTACACTACTACACTACCACACTAACACACTACTACACTACCACACTACTACACTACCACACTACCACACTACTACACTACCACACTACTACACTACTACACTACCACACTAACACACTACCACACTACCACACTACTACACTACCACACTACTACACTACTACACTACTACACTACCACACTACCACACTACTACACTACCACACTACTACACTACCACACTACCACACTAACACACTACTACACTACCACACTACTACACTACCACACTACCACACTACTACACTACCACACTACTACACTACTACACTACCACACTACCACACTACCACACTACTACACTACCACACTACTACACTACCACACTACTACACTACCACACTACTACACTACCACACTACCACACTACCACACTACCACACTACTACACTACCACACTAACACACTAACACACTACCACACTACTACACTAACACACTAACACACTAACACACTACCACACTACCACACTACTACACTACCACACTACTACACTACCACACTACTACACTAACACACTAACACACTAACACACTACTACACTACCACACTACTACACTACTACACTACCACACTACTACACTACTACACTACCACACTAACACACTACTACACTACTACACTACCACACTACTACACTACTACACTACTACACTACTACACTACCACACTAACACACTAACACACTAACACACTACCACACTACCACACTACTACACTAACACACTAACACACTAACACACTACCACACTACTAAGCTACTACACTAACACACTAACACACTAACACACTACTACACTACCACACTACTACACTACTACACTACCACACTACTACACTACCACACTAACACACTAACACACTACTACACTACCACACTACTACACTACTACACTACCACACTACTACACTACTACACTAACACACTAACACACTAACACACTAACACACTACTACACTACCACACTACTACACTACTACACTAACACACTAACACACTAACACACTACTACACTAACACACTACTACACTAACACACTAACACACTACTACACTACCACACTACTACACTACTACACTAACACATTAACACACTAACACACTAACACACTACTACACTACCACACTACTACACTACTACACTAACACACTAACACACTAACACACTAACACACTACTACACTACCACACTACCACACTACCACACTACTACACTACTACACTACTACACTACCACACTACTACACTACTACACTACCACACTACTACACTACCACACTAACACACTACCACACTAACACACTAACACACTAACACACTACCACACTACCACACTACTACACTAACACACTAACACACTAACACACTAACACACTAACACACTAACACACTACTACACTACCAGATACTACACTACTACACTAACACACTAACACACTAACACACTACCACACTAACACACTACCACACTACCACACTAACACACTAACACACTAACACACTACTACACTACCACACTAACACACTAACACATTACCACACTACTACACTACTACACTAACACACAACCACACTACTACACTACCACACTAACACACTACCACACTACCACACTAACACACTAACACACTACCACACTACCACACTAACACACTAACACACTAACACACTAACACACTACTACACTACTACACTAACACACTACCACACTACTACACTACCACACTAACACACTACCACACTACCACACTAACACACTAACACACTACCACACTACCACACTAACACACTAACACACTACTACACTACTACACTACTACACTAACACACTACCACACTAACACACTACCACACTAACACACTACCACACTAACACACTAACACACTAACACACTACCACACTACCACACTAACACACTACCACACTACCACACTACTACACTACTACACTACTACACTAACACACTACCACACTACCACACTACCACACTACTACACTACCACACTACTACACTACCACACTACCACACTAACACACTACCACACTACCACACTAACACACTACCACACTAACACACTAACACACTAACACACTACCACACTACCACACTACTACACTAACACACTAACACACTAACACACTAACACACTAACACACTAACACACTAACACACTACTACACTACCAGATACTACACTACTACACTAACACACTAACACACTAACACACTACCACACTAACACACTAACACACTACCACACTACCACACTAACACACTAACACACTAACACACTACTACACTACTACACTAACACACTACCACACTACTACACTACCACACTACTACACTACCACACTACCACACTAACACACTACTACACTACCACACTACTACACTACCACACTACCACACTACTACACTACCACACTACTACACTACCACACTACTACACTACCACACTACTACACTACCACACTACCACACTACCACACTACCACACTACTACACTACCACACTAACACACTAACACACTACCACACTACTACACTAACACACTAACACACTAACACACTACCACACTACCACACTACTACACTACCACACTACTACACTACCACACTACTACACTAACACACTAACACACTAACACACTACCACACTACTACACTACCACACTACTACACTACTACACTACCACACTACTACACTACTACACTACCACACTAACACACTACTACACTACTACACTACCACACTACTACACTACTACACTACTACACTACTACACTACCACACTAACACACTAACCCACTAACACACTACCACACTACCACACTACTACACTAACACACTAACACACTAACACACTACCACACTACTAAGCTACTACACTAACACACTAACACACTAACACACTACTACACTACCACACTACTACACTACTACACTACCACACTACTACACTACCACACTAACACACTAACACACTACTACACTACCACACTACTACACTACTACACTACCACACTACTACACTACTACACTAACACACTAACACACTAACACACTAACACACTACTACACTACCACACTACTACACTACTACACTAACACACTAACACACTAACACACTACTACACTAACACACTACTACACTACCACACTACTACACTACTACACTACCACACTACTACACTACTACACTACCACACTACTACACTACTACACTAACACACTAACACACTAACACACTAACACACTACTACACTACCACACTACTACACTACTACACTAACACACTAACACACTAACACACTAACACACTAACACACTACTACACTACCACACTACCACACTACCACACTACTACACTACTACACTACTACACTACTACACTACCACACTACTACACTAACACACTACCACACTACTACACTACTACACTACCACACTACTACACTACCACACTAACACATTACCACACTACTACACTACTACACTAACACACAACCACACTACTACACTACCACACTAACACACTACCACACTACCACACTAACACACTACCACACTACCACACTAACACACTAACACACTAACACACTACTACACTACTACACTAACACACTACCACACTACTACACTACCACACTAACACACTACCACACTACCACACTAACACACTAACACACTACCACACTACCACACTAACACACTAACACACTACTACACTACTACACTACTACACTAACACACTACCACACTAACACACTACCACACTAACACACTACCACACTAACACACTAACACACTAACACACTACCACACTACCACACTAACACACTACCACACTACCACACTACTACACTACTACACTACTACACTAACACACTACCACACTACCACACTACCACACTACTACACTACCACACTACTACACTACCACACTACCACACTAACACACTACCACACTACCACACTACCACACTACCACACTAGCACACTACCACACTACTACACTACCACACTACTACACTACTACAATACCACACTACTACACTACCACACTAACACACTACCACACTACCACACTACCACACTAACACACTAACACACTACCACACTACCACACTAACACACTACCACACTACTACACTACTACAATACTACACTAACACACTACCACACTACCACACTACCACACTAACACACTACCACACTACTACACTAACACACTACCACACTACTACATTACCACAATACTACACTAACACACTACCACACTACCACACTACCACACTACCACACTACTACACTACTACACTAACACACTACCACACTACCACACTACTACACTACTACACTAACACACTACCACACTACTACATTACCACACTACTACACTACTACACTACCACACTAACACACTAACACACTACTACACTACTACACTACTACACTACTACACTACTACACTAACACACTACCACACTAACACACTAACACACTACCACACTACCACACTACTACACTACTACACTACCACACTAACACACTAACACACTACTACACTACTACACTACCACACTACTACACTACCACACTACCACACTACCACACTACCACACTAACACACTACTACACTACTACACTACCACACTAACACACTACTACACTAACACACTACTACACTAACACACTACCACACTACTACACTAACACACTACCACACTAACACACTACTACACTAACACACTACCACACTAACACACTACCACACTACTACACTAACACACTAACACACTACCACACTACTACACTACTACACTACTACACTACTACACTACTACACTACCACACTACCACACTAACACACTAACACACTACCACACTACTACACTACTACACTACCACACTACTACACTACTACACTACTACACTAACACACTACCACACTACCACACTACCACACTAACACACTACCACACTACTACACTACTACACTAATACACTACCACACTACCACACTACCACACTAACACACTACAACACTACTACACTACCACACTACCACACTACTACACTAACACACTACCACACTACCACACTAACACACTAACACACTACCACACTACCACACTAACACACTACTACACTACCACACTACCACACTACTACACTAACACACTACCACACTACCACACTAACACACTAACACACTACCACACTACCACACTAACACACTAACACACTACCACACTACCACACTACCACACTACTACACTACTACACTACTACACTACCACACTACCACACTACTACACTACTACACTACTACACTACCACACTACTACACTACTACACTACTACACTACTACACTACCACACTACTACACTACTACACTACTACACTACTACACTAACACACTAACACACTACCACACTAACACACTACCACACTACTACACTACTACACTACTACACTACCACACTAACACACTACCACACTACCACACTAACACACTAACACACTAACACACTACCACACTAACACACTACCACACTACTACACTACTACACTACTACACTACCACACTAACACACTAACACACTACCACACTACTACACTACTACACTACTACACTACCACACTAACACACTAACACACTACTACACTACTACACTACCACACTAACACACTACCACACTACCACACTAACACACTAACACACTACCACACTAACACACTACTACACTACTACACTACTACACTACCACACTAACACACTAACACACTACCACACTACTACACTACTACACTACTACACTACCACACTACCACACTACTACACTACTACACTACTACACTACCACACTACTACACTACTACACTACCACACTACCACACTACCACACTACCACACTACTACACTACCACACTACTACACTACTACACTACTACACTACTACACTAACACACTACCACACTACTACACTACTACACTACCACACTACTACACTACTACACTACTACACTACCACACTACTACACTACTACACTACTACACTACCACACTACTACATTACCACACTACTACACTACTACACTACTACACTACTACACTAACACACTAACACACTACCACACTACTACACTACTACACTACCACACTACTACATTACCACACTACTACACTACTACACTACTACACTACTACACTACCACACTACCACACTACTACACTACTACACTACTACACTACTACACTACTACACTACCACACTACTACACTACTACACTACTACACTACCACACTACTACACTACTACACTACTACATTACCACACTACTACACTACTACACTACTACACTACTACACTAACACACTAACACACTACTACACTACTACACTACTACACTACTACACTACTACACTACTACACTACTACACTAACACACTACCACACTACTACACTACTACACTACTACACTACCACACTACCACACTAACACACTACTACACTACTACACTACTACACTACCACACTACCACACTACCACACTAACACACTACCACACTACTACACTACTACACTACCACACTACCACACTACCACACTAACACACTACTACACTAACACACTACTACACTACTACACTACTACACTAACACACTACCACACTACTACACTACTACACTACTACACTACCACACTACTACACTACTACACTAACACACTACTACACTACTACACTACCACACTACCACACTACTACACTACTACACTACCACACTACTACACTACTACACTACTACACTACTACACTACCACACTACTACACTACTACACTACTACACTACCACACTACTACACTACTACACTACCACACTACTACACTACTACACTAACACACTACCACCCTACTACACTACTACACTACTACACTACTAAGCTACCACACTAACACACTACTACACTACCACACTAACACACTACTACACTAACACACTACTACACTACCACACTAACACACTACCACACTACCACACTAACACACTACTACACTACCACACTAACACACTACTACACTACCACACTACCACACTACTACACTACCACACTACCACACTACCACACTACCACACTACTACACTACCACACTAACACACTACCACACTACCACACTAACACACTACTACACTACCACACTAACACACTACTACACTACTACACTAACACACTACTACACTACCACACTACCACACTACCACACTACCACACTAACACACTACCACACTACTACACTACTACACTACTACACTACCACACTACCACACTACCACACTACCACACTAACACACTACTACACTAACACACTACTACACTACTACACTACTACACTACTACACTAACACACTACCACACTACTACACTACTACACTACTACACTACCACACTACTACACTACTACACTAACACACTACTACACTACTACACTACCACACTACCACACTACTACACTACTACACTACCACACTACTACACTACTACACTACCACACTACCACATTACTACACTACTACACTACCACACTACTACACTACCACACTACTACACTACTACACTAACACACTACCACCCTACTACACTACTACACTACTACACTACTAAGCTACCACACTAACACACTACTACACTACCACACTAACACACTACTACACTAACACACTACTACACTACCACACTAACACACTACCACACTACCACACTAACACACTACTACACTACCACACTAACACACTACTACACTACCACACTACCACACTACTACACTACCACACTACCACACTACCACACTACCACACTACTACACTACCACACTAACACACTACCACACTACCACACTAACACACTACTACACTACCACACTAACACACTACTACACTACTACATTAACACACTACTACACTACCACATTACTACACTACCACACTAACACACTACCACACTACTACACTACCACACTACTACACTAAGGAAGAATCTTTCCCAAAACAACTCTGGAATATAAATTTTCTAGGGCCTTTTGATGAAGGATATGTGACAAAATTATACGTGACAAAATGTTATAAAAGCAATAGTTCACTTCAGGCCATGGTATGTGGTTATTGTATCACAGCTAAGAGTCGTAGTTCACTTCAGACCGTGGTATGTGGTTATTATATCGCAGCTAAGGGTCGTAGTTCACTTCAGACCGTGGTATGTGGTTATTATATCACAGCTAAAGGGTGTAGTTCAGGACAGGCCATGGTATGTGGTTATTATATCACAGCTAAGGGCCGTAGTTCACTTCAGGCCGTGGTATGTGGTTATTATATCACCGCTAAGGGGTGTAGCTCGATCCGATGCGAAGAGTCCTGTGGTGAGCTATTGCTTAAATTAGGCCCAATCCCATTTCCCTTCCCTTGGCCCTACCCCTCATTTTGGAGTGCCCTGGACTGGGTAGTGGCCCTTCAGAACGGAGCTACAAGGGGTAGGGGTTGAAGTCTTTACCTAGGAAATGGGATGCCCCTCGTTACGTCATCAGTAGTAAAACAAGGTAAAGGACTTGTGTTTCAGCTTATTTGTGTTTTTGCAGGACCTAAAAACTTAACCTACAGTGTAGTTACAGAGAATAGAGAGACATACATATTTAGTGTATAGCACTTTATTTACAGCGTATGTTCAGATTATGTTAATTGTGAGACCTACAATATGTTTTTCTTACATTTAAACTGAAATGGAGTGGAACTAAAATATTTATATAACACTGTGCGTCTGGAGAGAAAAAGCCACACAATTCTGCGTATTTCCTCAATATTTCCGTGACAGCTTCCAGTTACAAAACACCAGCGGTTCTCAATGAGGAGCGTTACTGCTCGGTTCATCTGGTTGAGCAGCTTTAGCCATATCTGATAAACTGACATAACCATCGTGTCTGCCGTCAAAAGTCAGTCTTTCTTGATTCGTAGCAGTGGAAATAGTTGTAATCATCAAGTCTAGCGTCCCCTCCCAATTTTCTTTTATAAAGCACCCCCTCCTCAAAAGTAGTTCCAACATACCTGAGTGGGATCATAACTAATATCATTAGTTACGGTATGTTAGGATTTGGAGAATTCAACATTCTTTTTTTTTGTATCCACTTTTTCTCCTCTTTTTCTATTTTTCTCCCATCCCAATTTAGCCGTGCCAATTCTCCCCTCCCCTGTCTTGATCGTTGCTTGCATGTGCCCCCCACTGGCCGGTTGTAGGGAGGATAGAATCCCATCGCATGTCCCCTCCGATACATGTGGAGGCAGCCAGTCGCATCTTTTCACCTGCCAGCGCGGACTCTCATTTGGCGAGGAGTAACGTGTAGGAGGCTCACACTGCCCCCGCCATTTTCCTGTCTCTGCTGTGCAGGCGCCCCAACCGACCTGTAGGAGTCGCTGTTTACAACGTCCAGATTACCACCCATCGACTTCCCACCCGCTAACTCTGCCAATTGAGTCAGTATGACGGCCGGCCCAAGTCGGAGGCAACGCCGACAGCCGGATTCGATACCGGTGTCTCATGCGTTGGTGACGAGCGAAATGCCCGCTGCGCCACCCAGCCGCCTGAGAATTCAACATTCTAAAGAATGTAACAATGGCTGCTGGTCAATAAAACCTACGTAATAGAACTCCCAAATAGAACACCGTAGACATTCTTTTTTTTAACTCACCACAAAGGGTTAACACGTTACCAATATGGCGTGTGAAATATATTCAAAATGTCCACTCCCACATATATACCACACACACTTGCGCCAAACACGCAAAAAGCGGCCTATCATCACAGCCCTCCCTGACACTGTCAAGGTAACAAGCCCCGGTTCTACACAAACATGGCCACTGTCAGCCCACGACATGAGATTACCCATGTAATCAACGCGCGCTCCGCGGGGCCCCTGGCGCCGGGCGTGCGGAGAAAAGAGAGGGAGCCTCTCATCTCGTGGCACAAATAGGGAAGCCCTTATGCCCCGTTGCCACTGCCAATACGCCGGAGCCACGCTGATGTTCCCACACAAATATTTCATGTTGTACGCCGGCGTCCAAGACTCACAGCCCATGAATGGGGGAGAGGAAGCCTGTGTTCTATCACTCTTAGAAAGAGGGCAGCCCGACGCGCGGAGAGTCCACCGGCGAGAGAGAGGGAGGGGGGGGGGAAGAAAAAGCTCTTCCAACGCGACCCTTCAGGACGAGCGAGCGCTCTTAGCGCGCCTTTCATGTCGTTGAAGTATTTCTTCACCACTTCTCTCTCCCTCCGACACAGAACCCCCCCCCCCCCCCCCCCCCCCCTCCTCCAAGACAGAACCCCCCCGCCCCACAAGACAGAACCCGCTCACTCTCTCTCTCTTCACGCGGCTGTGGAACCCGTGCGCCCGCGTGGTGCATGAGACGGCCCGCTGTTCCCGGAGATAATTGAAGTGTTAATTTTAATGGCCATTTCCATTTCCATTAATTAAAGCAAACATTGGCTCAAGTGGCTCTCGAAGGCCGTACCACAACATTCACAAGTGTTTCTTAAATACCTGTAATATATGCACTGAAGCGTGTTATAAATGGGGTTTTCTTTGCTAAGTGTCCCGGGTCTATTTTTGTATGTCAAAGCGCATGATTGACTGCACCGAGAAAGAAAACATTTTAATGTGTGTGTGATGGTCAAGGGAGTTCGAGGTGCGTATTCCAAAATCACCCAGTATCAAAACCAAGGCTTTGAATGGTGCTTCTATATCCTGGCTCTGTGGAACCTGTGCCTACGTGTAAATTGATAAGTGCACGATTAGAATATAATCATTTAAAAAAGTATAATAATTTAATACGTTTATAATTAAAATGATTTAATTGATTTCTAACTTTTGTCAATAGTGCCCAGGAGACGAGGAAACAAAGATGCATCTATTCTAAAAGCTCAAGAGCTAAATGTACAAAAAAATTTATAAATTAAAATGAAAAAAGCAACGCCAAGCGACACATTGATTCCTCATTCCAATTTGCATGTCTCCCATCATAGCTTAATTAAGATTATTGACATCATTTGTATGTCTGTTATTTGTAATTCAGTCCACTTACAAGGCCTGTCCTTGACAAAAGAAATTCTTAGTCGACTGATTGTCATATTTCTTTGTCGATCACTTTGTTGATGTAATCGACAAATCTATAAAAACGTATTTCCCACAAAGACGTGTTTAAATGAGAGATATAGTTTGTCCGGAAATAACTAATGCAGCATATAAAATAGCATTCAATCTGACTGATGGACTCCACTACCAAGTCCTGAAACCAAATGGACTCATTAAGCAATGAAGAGGAAGTCGAAGAGAGGGTAAATCAGAGTTCATTTCTCGTTTAAAAAGAAATCAAATTAAATAGACTTTTCATAATACACTAATTCTACACTCAGGAGACAGTGATGGATGGAGGTGGTAAATCGCCAAACCCTTACCCAAAGTAATTAAGCAATTCAACCTCCATCCTCGTATTATCATAAGGCCCCAATATCTCCATATCTAACGGGGAAATTCTTAATACGAAATCAAATCCACCGCTTTCACCGCTGGTCTGTTTAAAAAAAAGATTTGTACAAAAAATAAAAAGCTGGCAACGAGATGCTTGTTTATTTCTCCACCCCACGTGTCGGGATCCAGCGCACAGCTGGACGCTTCGCTTCCATCAAAAGCTCCATTTTCAGACAACTTCTTATTTTTCTTAGCCTTTTTTCAAGTTTCAAGTTCATTTTAACGTCTCCGGTATGTACACTTAACGCAATGACCGTTAGAAGTAAAATATTACTGTAAATGATCACCTCCCCGTGTTTTCATTAAACGCTTAACCCCCCCCCCCTCCCCCAAAAGAAACAGGGCCACTCAATGTGGCTCACATTTTTTTGTCTTGTCCAAATATATGATTGGCCAATATTTCAAAACAAAAACTTTGAAATGTCAATATGTACCGTAACACAAATCTTGAAGTGACTACATGTAGCTGCTGGACAAAAGCAGACTCTGAACTATCTGGCTGTTTTAAAGGGATAGTTCTGTTTCGTTTTTTCTTTTTAACCCTAGCCCTATTTCTTACTTACCAATGATGGTGTTGATCCGTTGAGTCCTTTCTCAGCACAATCCATGCTGTTCCTCATACTAGCTAAAAAAGAAGAACCTTCTTACAGTCTTATACTATTATGTACTTTGCTACTATGTCTATACTACTATCTACTATGTTTATACTACTATCTACTATCTACTGTCTACTATGTCTATACTACTATCTACTATCTACTATGTACTATGTCTATACTACTATCTACTATGTACTATGCCTATACTACTACCTATTATGCTAGTATGTCTATACTAATATCTGCTATATACTATGCTACTATACCTATACTACTATCTATATGTTACTATGTCTATACTACTACCTATTATGCGAGTATGTCTATACTAATATCTGCTATATACTATCTACTATGCCTATACTACTACCTACTATGCTATTATGTCTATACTACTATCTACTATGTCTATACTACTATCTACTATGTCTATACTACTATCTACTATGTCTATACTACTATCTACTATGTCTATACTACTATCTACTATGTCTATACAACTACCTAATATGTCTATACTACTATCTACTATGTCTATACAACTACCTAATATGTCTATACTACTATCTACTATGTCTATACAACTACCTAATATGTCGATACTACTAAGCACTCAGAGTGTAGCACTCAAGTTCAGCACTGCTAGACGCACAATATCACTGACCCTTAGCTGCCAGAGCTGCACCCCTCCTGCTGACTTGTTGTTCAGAAAAGCACCCCTCCTGCTGACTTGTTGTTCAGAGGTGCACCCCTCCTGCTGACTTGTTGTTCAGAGGTGCACCCCTCCTGCTGACTTGTTGTACAGAGGTGCCCCCCTCCTGCTGACTTGTTGTACAGAGGTGCACCCCTCCTGTTGACTTGTTTTTGAGAGGTGCACCCCTCCTGTTGACTTGTTGTTCAGAGGTGCACCCCTCCTGCTGACTTGTTGTACAGAGGTGCACCCCTCCTGTTGACTTGTTTTTGAGAGGTGCACCCCTCCTGTTGACTTGTTGTTCAGAGGTGCCCCCCTCCTGCTGACTTGTTGAGAGGTGCACCCCTCCTGCTGACTTGTTGAGAGGTGCACCCCTCCTGCTGACTTGTTGTTCAGAGGTGCACCCCTCCTGCTGACTTGTTGTACAGAGGTGCACCCCTCCTGCTGACTTGTTGTTCAGAGGTGCCCCCCTCCCGCTGACTTGTTGTACACCATTTGTAAGTGGCTTTGGATAAAAGCGGCAGCTAAATGACTAAATGTAAATATAGTTCCGGTTGGTTAGCCACAAACCAACGGAAAGGCAACAGGGTTGAGCTCCTTTCTCAGTGAAATCTACTTGGAGTTACCTTCAGTGAGCTTCAGTGGTTGGCATGGATTTAGCTGAGAAAGGACTCCGATCGACATCATCATTGGTAGAAATAGGGCCATGGTTCCAGAACTCACAGTGATCCCTTTGAAGACCATTTCTTTCTTTCTTTAGACCATGTAAATGTGGTATATTCATGAGAGTTTCATCTGTAGATAGAAAATAAGCTTCTCTGCACTTTCTTAACCCACTTTCTTAACCCACTTTCTTCCCGAATTTCCCCAAGGAATAAATAATAATCAATAAAGGAATATCTTATCTTATCTTATAAATCAGAATATAGGTCTGTTTTACTTGTTGTTTACAAACATTACCAACATAAACAAACCTTTTACAGCAACAAAATACAGCAAATACAATTTAAAAACTCATATACGTGCTGTTTGTTATTCTTTGCATCAAGAACTACAGAATGAAGACATGCCTCCATTGATATTCCTGGTCAGGGGTGTTACTCGTTCATTTACATTTGGATCACAGATTGGGCCTATTGTCGTATTGTCAAGTTCTATTAACACTTTGATCGCCATGGTTAAATTCATAATTTACCATCCCTAGCCAGCTCTATTTGTCTATGGAGAAGTTCCCCTTCTTTGCAGGGCTATAACTTTTTAAATTCTATTGCTAAATTGACATTATTATGGCCCATTCAATGTCCTATATCCATTGTTCAGGGTGTAGCAACGTTATACTTTTTCATTCACATATTCATACTAAAATATGGTCTAAAGTATAAGTATGTTTTTATCGTTTTCTGCAGCTTTCTCCAGAACTTGATTTATAGCCCCAAATGCATTATATTGATGATCAAATACAGTTTGGTAGCGATCGGTGCCAGATACAAAATTTCAACTGGAGGTACTTCTAGAAGTTACTACGTATCATCTGATATTGACCGGATGGGCGGGGGGTCGTTTATAATTCCGTGGGCAACGTTATATCATTCGTCTAGTGTGGGTCATATGGTCATCAGAGCAGTTTATACGGAACACGTTAGAAAATAACGCTGGAACTTACCGTATCTTCCTCGCGCCGTTGGACGATCAGCTTGGAGTAGACAGTTTTCGATTATGGGATGTTGATTTAGATGAACCATTTCCAGGTTGTATAATACTATATACGTCCAAATAACGTTGTTTATTGAGTTAGGGCGAGCGATTGATTATCCAGTGTGTTGAGATGGAGTCCGGCTAACGATCGCGAGTGCCCGGACGAAATATGGATGAGCACTTCCTGTTTGGCGCGTCACTTCCTGTTGGCCGATCTGCCGATCGGCCACCAGATGGCGCTCTTGAACCGTTAGACAGTTGAGTGGAGCTCACCAGTACATCTCATGTCTCCGGAGGAGAAATATGATTTCGATCACAGATTTTTGAAATATTGATATCAAAGACGAGTTACGGCGTCTTCGGCAGAATGAGCATGGCGAGCAAAGACGAGTTACGGCGTTCCCGGCGATTAAAGTGTTAAGTTTACGTTTATTTATTTATTCATTACCCAGGGACAATGCACATCAATCAACACGTTCAGTTTCCACATCAATGTAAATGTGCCAGAGTTAGCTAATGAGCTAGTTTTCATCCGTAGTCCCTGCCTAACATGCATGTCTTCATGGTGTGGGAGGAAACTGGAGTACCCAGAGTACCATGCAAACAAAAGGAGAACATGCAAACTCCACACAGAAAGGCCCCCTGCTGGGGTTTGAACCCAGGACCTTCGTGCTGTGAGGCAGCGATGCTGACCACACCAGTGAATCCAGTTACCATGGAATCCTAAATCCTGGGTATTAGTAGGCTACTCCCTTCCTAATGTTGCTGTACATGTTAACTATAATGTACTGCAGTCGTGTTAAAACATCTTAAGCATCGGACGGCCCGAGGGCAGTCGTGCTCTTCTACCGGGTCGAAGCTGCCTTTTTTGAGGATCATCCCATGCACCATTCAAAAGGTAAATTTGCCGCCTTTCGATCGCCCCCACACTCAACCAGCTGTGTGCTTCGAGTCCCGAGTTACATGACGATATATCTGGCGAGCGTCATCCGAAAAGCCGCTCCGTCAAATGACCCCGTCCGGTTCTGAACGGTCTAGAACTGACCGATCACCACTGATGGCGAAAGTGATTGATCACCATTGTAGCCAACGAGTTTCCACTCTGAATGAGACTGCAGCTGAGTGGGTGAGATTATGGGGAGGTGGTGAAAGTTGACAAAGAAGACTGTTGTTGTGACTCGAGCGTCAGAATTAATTGAAGTGGATTGCCATTTTGGATTTTCACACAGTTTTTTTTTCGGTACACACTTTACCTAAATCTTTCTCAAGCTCTAATTTCTGAATGGATTTTTATAGAATGTTGACCTGTACTACATACGACTTCAGGCTATGGAACCAGCTACTACCTCTATGCTGGAACTTAAAAACAGGAATCTGGCAACCACTAAACAGAAATGTGAGTACAAAACTACTTTTACTTCAGTGTGTTCAAACCCCTGTTTCTCTAATACATTAGCACTCAAAGTGATTTTTCCTTATAGACATAGCAACTTCAGAATATTACCTTTCAAAAGAGAACAAGCTCATGCATGTGCTATACGTATAAAGTATAATGCTAAGCTTTGCAAAAAAGTATGCAGTTGTCAAAAGCAAAAACAGAAATGGCCCCGTTTTGTGGGTGATGCTGTAAGGGCTGCGTGTGTGTGTGGGTTACGAGCAGATAATAGGGACTCTCTAAGTTATCCGTGTATGAATAACCACTAAACTGCTTACGCAGAAGGGGGAAAAGAAACAACAAGAAACAACCTTTACAGGTGGAAGCCTCAAAGTGAGTATTTAAGAAAATAAGTAAAGTCCAAAAAAACAGGACGACATTCATTAAAGAGGTATTGTAGAAAAGTAAATAAGGCACAAAGGCAACTCCTAAAAAGAGAGTTTATATTGAAAACATAAAACAATAAACCTCCACCAAGGGAGTTTATGTGCAAAGGACAGTTCCAAAAGAACACAAGAAAACACTACCATAAAGGGCTCAGCCTCTATCAAATAAAGTGTAAAATAAACCAGTAGCCCAAAACAACTATGGCTACAAAGAAGGCTAAACTACACTTGAATGGTCCCATACATTATAAATGGCCCTTTCCAGTGTTTAGCATTGCTTCCTAGCAATTGGGGATTATATCAATGTGGTCTGTGTTGTTAATTATCATATTGACTCATCAGTCTAGTCTCGAGTTCACAAGATCTTCCCTCACTCAACTAAGCTGTTCTGATTTGACTTGCAATGCGACGTAGCAAGTAGCTGATCTGCAGTAACGCCCCTCTATGGTTGTAGCGCATAGTGTAACCCGACACTTCCTCAAACGGGTTTTGACAGAGACAGAACGAGCGAGCAAGAGAGAGGGAGCGGGACCAGGCGGGACCCGTGCAGAAGTGTGTGTAAAAAATTTGTGTGCGCCATCTCTCTCCCTAGTTGGAGCATTTACACACAAACTTGACTGTGTGTGTGTCGGGACGTATCTCTCCTCTCTCTCTCTCCCTCTCTCTCTCTCTCTCACTCATCTCTCTCTCTTCTCTCTCTCTCTCTCTCTCTCTCTCTCTCTCTCTCTCTCTCTCTCTCTCTCTCTTCTCTCTCTTCTCTCTCTCTCTCTCTCTCTCTCTCTCTCTCTCTCTCTCTCTCTCTCCTCTCTCTCTCTCTCTCTCTCTCTCTCTCTCTTCTCTCTCTCTCTCGCTTGCTCATTTTCTCTCTCTCTCTCTCTCTCTCTCTCTCTCTCTCTCTCTCTCTCTCTCTCTCTCTCGTATGTATCACGCTGTGTGGACTGACTGTCACTCAAAGTGCTTATGGGCGGAGCCCATCCAATAACAGCCTGAAATCCGGAGGCTGAAAATTATGCTTTTGAGTACTTCATTAGAAATATAAAACAATGCATTTTTTTGAAAAAAACCTTACAGATGTCTTCCATAGACTCACAGGAATTGTGTAAAGTTGCCCAAATAGTGCAAGGAATAGCAATGCATGTCCCCTTTAATATAATAAGCCTGACCAAAAGGATAGCCAACACAAGCAAATGAAAAAGCAGTTGACACTGCGATCTCCAAACTCAAATAGACTCAGCTTTGCCATAGGCACAGCTGCAATGAATCAGGTGCAATCAAGCCCACACACCTGCCGACCCATGAGGCAATCAACCACAGAGGCCAGCAATTGACAGCTATCCCTCACAGGAGAATAGACAGCTGTCCCTCACAGGAGACAAAATAGACAGCTATCCCTCACAGGAGACAAAATAGACAGCTGTCCCTCACAGAAAGGAAAAATAAAGCAAAGACCATGACAGATGCTTAACACAAGACAAAGGTACAATGTCCCTGATGACTATTAAAACTCATTTACTCACAATAACTGTCGAATTTGTGCCAAACTGTTTAGAGTTTTTGGATGTGAGATTATGTGCTAAATAAATCATTGTTTTTTGGTGAAGTGCCCCTTTAAATTATATTATTCAAGCCAATAATGCATGTGTGTGAACTCTGTGTAAAGCGCTGACAAACAGGAAGTCCCGGTCGCGTGTATCCGTTCCGCAACGGACTTCGGTTTCCGGGTTCCTCTGATTGGCCGTGACCCCCACGTGACCCGCGCTAGCGCTGCCGCTCGCCTGTGTGTAGTGGCAGAGGTCCGTCCTGCATCTGCCTTCCTCAATTTATACGCATGGAAGTATTGACTGAATGAATGAATGAATGAAAACTTTATTTAACAGATTGCCGAATGGGTACAATACAGTACGGCTCAATACACACAATTGTTAAGGGGATGCAGACCAGAGAAAGACGTTTGTCTTGTTTACATCAGGGTCGCCCATTTTCAATTCATATAGAACGACTACGCCGTAACGAATAATTAAAAAAAGATACCGTTAACTGGAATATGTTGTGCCTTTACACATATGTTGGATTATGTAATTGCGAGCGGCATCGCTGAGCATATTCTCGCCACTGGCTGAGCTCTGGTGTCCGCTGAAGAAAGCCAGAGACAGCCGGCGATGCGATATTTTATTTGTTTGTCATGACAAACCAATTACATAATCCAACATATGTGTAAAGGCACAACATATTCCCGTTAACGGTATCTTTTTTTAATTATTCGTTACGGCGCAATCAATACTTCCATGCATTCGAGACCTCCATGTTTTGGGGGTATTCATCAGACAAATCGGATCCGGGGATTCGGCTCCCATCAGTCGGGCAAGAACTGCGGGTTTTCAGCCTCTCTCCTCTCTCGCGGAGCTTAAGGGGGAGCTTAGTATTCCTGCCTCTGAGGAGGTGGCTACAACATCAACACACAGTGACTACATGCAGTCACTGTGTGTTGTTGTAGCCAGCGGGTAAATCGCGTTTTTTTTATTTGTTTGTCATGACAAACCAATTACATAATCCAACATATATGTAAAGGCACAACATATTCCAGTTAACGGTATCTTTTTTTAATGATTCGTTACGGCGTAGTCAATACTTCCATGCGTATGAATTGAGGAAGGCAGGGACCTCTGCCGCTAGAGCGGCAGCAGTGGATAAGGGGGGCGGGTCACGTGGGGGTCGCGGCCAATCAGAGGAACCCGGAAACCGAAGTCCGTTGCGGAAAGGATACACGCGTCCCGTCCCCTCTCGGACCTGGGAGGACGGCCAGTGAAGCAGGCTGGCTCCATAGATATTCATATAAACACTAGATGGCGCAAGGCGGAGTCTCCCGCGTAGTTCACCGGCGGCCCTCTTGCTTCAGTGGACTACTGCTTTAAGGTGAATGATCTGCACAAACAAAAATACTCTTACCTCGCTGAAATCTTGATGGATTTGGAAGAATTTAATTTATTTTAGAATTTTTGTATATATTAAAGTCCATTATAAGTATGCAGTATGATAGCTACATCTCTGATGTTTTCAACAAACCAAACGGTTGAGAATGTAGCAAGCTATGGTTATTTCAATAGTACATGCACTATACTATAGACATTCATGTTATGAGTGGGCATGCTACCCTGTAGCAAGATGGCCGCCATGTGGCAACGTCGGTCTCCGTTGGCCAGCAGAGTCATCTAGTCTTTATATATATCTATGGCTGGCTCCCGCTCTCTCGCCCTGAAGAACAGGAAGTGCCGGTCCCTCTCTGAGCCGGGAGCACGGCCTGGTGGAGGAGGCTGGCTCCCGCTCTCTCGCCCTGAAGAACAGGAAGTGCCGGTCCCTCTCTGAGGCGGCAGCACGGCCTGGTGGAGGAGGCTGGCTCCCCCTCTCTCGCCCTGAAGAACAGGAAGTGCCGGCCCCTCTCTGAGCCGGGAGCACGGCCTGGTGGAGGAGGCTGGCTCCCGCTCTCTCGCCCTGACAGAGAGAGTTATGGAGGACACCGCTCTGTGGCCCCGTAGGGCTTGTGGAGAGCGGCGAGGAAGCCACGGGGGCCTTGGGGGCCCCTCCACGCGAGAGGAAGTTAAGCGGGTATAAAAAAGTGACTAATCGGTTTGTAACCAAACAAAGACATATACGCACACAGACACCCCCCCCCCCCCCCCCGCCTGCTTGAGTTGGAATAAATTATTAGCGCAATAGCGTCCATTTTGGAAAAAGTCAACTGTCAGGAAATAATTCATTTTTGCTATTTCTTTTTTTTTTATACATTTGTGCCAACCTACTGGAACTCTGCCACTCCGAGTACAGGAAGCACAGGAGCAGCAGGCCTCTCCCTACACCAGCCTGGGGATGAATGGAGCACTATGCGGGGGGAAAACCATGCCTGGCTGTTTTCAGTGATGCAAAAACCCAAACCACAAGTCTTTTTTATATAAGGCAATAAATGAGAGGGAAGGTACTCAGATGCATGCGTTTTGGGTGCGAGGGAACGAGAAGGGCTTGATTATGGGTGGGTGGGTGGTGGTGGTGTGGGGGGGGGCGGGGGGTCCAGGCACGTGGCCGGGGCATGTGGTGAGGAGACGGGTGGTGGTGGTGGGGGGGGGGGGGGGGCACGCTGCCACTTCAGACCCATCCCAAACCCCCGTCTTCACCCACTTCCACCACACTATCCAATTCACAAGCCCTTGCCTCTAAGAGGCCCCCTCGGGACAAGTAAGCATGCGCCTCCCTCCTCGTAATTAGAAGTCCCCCCCCCCCCCCCCCTCCCCACCTCCCCACCTCCCCGATACTTATTCCACTATCATCCATCACGGTGGCTATTTCCCCACAGATCTCTCTGGAGCTCTCCGGGTCTCTATCCGGCAACAAGCGTGTCTTTATAGGCCTCTTCCAGCGGCCTGCCCCCCCCCCCCCCCCCCCCCCCCCCCCCCCAAACACACGTACAGTGCAGAGCGTAGAGATGGATGCTAATTCTGCTCGGTGCATGAAGATGTCTCTGCACACCTTCCACACACAGCCGGACTCTCTCTCTCTCTCTCTCTCTCTCTCTCTCTCTCTCTCTCTCTCTCTCTCTCTCTCTCTCTCTCTCTCTCTCTCTCTCTCTCTCTCTCTCTCTCTCTCCCCGCTGGCCCTGAGGGGACGTCGAGATAAGAGTTCCGGCCCCTCACTCCGGTGGTCCTTGGCAGGCTGCGGTCAGGGATCCCCCCCTGCTACCGTATCATGTCATTGAGCTGTAATTAACACAACACAAGGATTCAATGTCCCAGATAGTCGCCATATTCAAACTAATTTACTCTCAATAACTGTCAAACTAAATACATGTGTGCAAAACTGTTTAGAGCTTTTTGCTTGTGTGTGAGATCATGTGCAAAATAAATCAGCATTGCTTTTTGGTGCAGTGTCCTTTTAACTTTTAACGTATCCGTGCCGGGGCGGGAGGGTGGAGTTATTACCTCGGTAACACTGCCGTTGTAAGTAAGTAAGTAAAGTAAGTAAACTTTATTTGTATAGCACCTTTCTCAGATAAAATCACAAAGTGCTTCACAGAAGTAAAACATAGCAACATAGAGATGAACGCACTACACATAAAACAATTCTGACACATCGTAAGCATAGTTACAATTAAATAACTAAATATGAGTGCAACTAAAAACAAAACAACAATTATAAATAAATAAACAACGTATACAACCAGGAATTATTTAAAAGCCTGTCTGAATAAAAACGTTTTCAACTGTTCCTTAAAAGTGGATAGGGAGTCAAGTGAACGCATAGAAAGGGGGAGGGTGTTCCAAAGGGGAGGGGCCATAAATTGGAAGGACCGGTCACCTTTTGTTATTAACCGGGTCCGTGGGACAACCAGGAGATTTTGGTGGGAGGACCTGAGTGCACGACTGGGGGAGTAGGGGCGCAGTAAATTAAAAATGTACACAGGGGATCTACCTTGGAGGGCTTTAAAAGTTAAAACAAGAATTTTAAAATGGACACGATAATTAATGGGGAGCCAATGTAGAGTGGATAAAATAGGGGTGATGTGGGCACGCCTACTTGTGCCAGTTAAAAGCCTTGCCGCTGCGTTTTGAATGATTTGCAAGCGGTTTAGCACAGATTTATCCAGACAGGTAAAAATTGAATTGCAATAGTCCAGGCGTGATGAAATAAAAGCATGGATGATCATTTCCATTTCAGCTCTAGAAACAACAAATCTTAATTTGGCAATGTTTCTGAGCTGATAAAAACATGACCGTGTGAGCTGGTTGACATGGCTGTTAAAAGACAGAGAGTCATCAAAAATTACACCTAAGTTCCTCACATGAGGTTTGACACACTGACCCAAGGGTCCAATAGAATTTTTTATAATGGGGATGATGTGGTCGGGAGCAATAATGAGGGCTTCTGTCTTACTTGCATTAAGCTGAAGGAAATTATCAGCCATCCAGCTCTTGATGGCATTGATGCATTCATTAATAATGCAAAAACGATTACACTCACTGGGCTTAAAAGAACAATACAATTGGATGTCATCCGCATAAAATTGATAAAATATTCCATTAAAACGTTTAATAATCTGGCTTAGGGGAAACATATATAGGGAGAACAGCATTGGCCCTAGCACAGAACCCTGCGGAACCCCACAGGACAGTGGGGTAGAGTCCGACATGAACTGACCCACTGACACAGAAAAGCTTCTATCAGCTAGGTAAGATGAGAACCATCTCAGTGCTGACCCAGAGATCCCAAACACATCATTGAGCCTACGCACCATAACCACATGATCAACTGTGTCAAAGGCTGCGCTGAGGTCCAATAAAACTAATAGTGAGTGTTTACCATCATCTGCAGCCATTACAATGTCATTGGTAACCTTAAGAAGGGCTGTTTCGGTGGAATGAAATTTCCGAAAGCCTGATTGGAATGGGTCATGCAGATTATGGGTTTCTAGAACCATGAGAAGCTGCTCAGCCACAATTTTCTCCAGCACCTTGGACAGCAGAGGTAGTTTGGAGATTGGTCTATAATTCTCAGGAAGAGAGGGGTCTAGGTTAGCCTTTTTTAAAAGAGGTTGAACTATGGCATGTTTAAAAAGGCTAGGGACAGAACCTGATGCCAGAGAGCGGTTAATTATTGACAGAATTGTGGGACCAATTAAGTTAAGGACCTCTAAAATCAGGGATGAGGGAACAGCATCAAGGGGATTAAAAGAGGGTTTCGTTTTGTGCAGCACTATAGAAACCTGCTCTAAGGTGACTGGAGAGAACGAGTCTAGCAGCGTGAGAGGAGGAGAGACAGTGGTAGGAAGGGTGTCAGAAAGGGATGAGGGGCAGATGCCTGCTCTAACACCACTGACCTTATCCACAAAATAATTCAAAAAGTTATTACAGTCAGTATAAGAATATACAGGTACACATGGAGGCACAGGAGCAACAATAGTATTGATTGTTTCAAACAAAACCCTTGAGTTTCCCTTGTTGGATGATATTAGATTAGCAAAATATGCAGTTCTTGCATCCCTTATCATGTCATTAAACTGGATCAATAGCTCCTTGAGATGTAACCTGTGGACTTCAAGCTTGTTGTCAAGATATCCTTCAAATTAAATCATTAGGTTGACTTAAAGGTGCAGTTCACCCAAAAAAGCATATTTTTCTTCTTACTCTGAGTGCTATCTATCTATCCATCAATCATTTTGATGTGATTTACTTAGTTTTGGAGATATCAGCTGTAGAGATACATGCTGTAGATACCTGCTGTAGAGATACCTGCTGTAGAGATGCCTGCCGTATAGAGATACCTGGTGTAGATACCTGCTGTAGAGATACCTGCTGTAGAGATATCTGCAGTAGAGATACCTGCTGTAGAGATATCTGCTGTAGAGATACCTGCTGTAGAGATGTCTGCTATAGAGATACCTGCTGTAGAGATACGTGTTGTAGAGATATCTGCTGTGGAGATACATGCTGTAGAGATACCTGCTGTAGAGATACCTGCTGTAGAGATACCTGCTGTAGAGATATCTGCTGTAGAGACACCTGCTGTAGAGATACCTGCTGTAGAGATATCTGCTGTAGAGACACGTGCTGTAGAGATACCTGCTGTAGAGATATCTGCTGTAGAGATACCTGCTATAGAGATACCTGCTGTAGAGATACCTGCTGTAGAGATATCTGCTGTAGAGATACCTGCTGTAGAGATATCTGCTGTAGAGATACCTGCTGTAGAGATACCTGCTGTAGAGATACCTGCTGTAGAGATACCTGCTGTAGAGATACCTGCTGTAGAGATACCTGCTATAGAGATACCTGCTGTAGAGATACCTGCTGTAGAGATACCTGCTGTAGAGATATCTGCTGTAGAGATATCTGCTGTAGAGATACCTGCTGTAGAGATACCTGCTGTAGAGATATCTGCTGTAGAGATACCTGCTGTAGAGATATCTGCTGTAGAGATACCTGCTGTAGAGATACCTGCTGTAGAGATACCTGCTGTAGAGATATCTGCTGTAGAGATACCTGCTGTAGAGATATCTGCTGTAGAGATACCTGCTGTAGAGATATCTGCTGTAGAGATACCTGCTGTAGAGATATCTGCTGTAGAGATACCTGCTGTAGAGATACCTGCTGTAGAGATATCTGCTGTAGAGATACCTGCTGTAGAGATACCTGCTGTAGAGATATCTGCTGTAGAGATACCTGCTGTAGAGATATCTGCTGTAGAGATACCTGCTGTAGAGATACCTGCTGTAGAGATACCTGCTGTAGAGATATCTGCTGTAGAGATACCTGCTCTATGTTAGGGTGGCGTCTAGGTTGAACCCAAGAGCAGAACACAAGGCACAGGAGAATGAGGCGGTTTAGGATATTTAATAGGTACCAGGCATTGACAAGGTTGAAATACTGAAATGTACAGAAGCAGGTCCCTCCATGTGATCCCACTGGGACGAGGAGGGGTAGGGGTGCAGGCCTCTGTGTTTGCTGTGCTCAAAGAACCCAAAAATACATGTGAAAAACTCAACAGCAACGTCTCTTTCCAGAAATCATGACCCGGTTACTCAAGATAATCCACAGACTTTACTGTGAACAGTTTCATGTAGGAACTATTTTCTATTGAAGTACATCCCTATAATAATACTGTAAACAAAAAAAGAAGTATAATAAAAAAACACAAATGACACCAAAACTATCTGGATGGCTAGATAGCACTCTATCTTTGGATGAATTGCCCCTTCAAAGAGGAATACCGGCGCCCAGGTGGTGCAGTGGGCAAGGCACTCACCACCAATGCTGGAGACGCTGGGTTCACGTGTTCGATCCCAGCTCTCCACATTGTTTTCAGTTTGGCTGGTCGTCCGTACTAATACAATTGGCAGTATTAGAGGGTGGGAAAGCTAATGGGTGGGTCCTGGGCGTTGTAAACAGAAAAATACTCCTACAGTTCGGGGCGCCTGCTCAGCAAAGGAAGGATCTGGAGGGAGGTAGTGTGACCTTCCACACGTTACACTCTCCCAGTGAGAATCTGCGCTGCCAGGCTGGCTGCCGGCTGGCTGCGCATGTGTTGGAGGATAGCATGTGACAGTCTCCGGCCTCCCGGACCAACAGTAGGGGGGGTGCGCAACAACCAGGAAGGGAGTTGGGAATAGGCATAATGACTAACAGTGGCATGAAAAAAAAATAATCGAAAAGAGGAATACCACCTACTTTATGAATTCACGTGCAGTATGTTCTTCTGTGCCCCAGGACAGTCAGTATCTGTGATCACGCACACTTGACCATTACATTTACATTTAGTCATTTAGCTGACGGTTTTATACAACAAGTCAGCAGGAGGGGGGCACCTCTCAACAACAAGTCAGCAGGAGGGGGGCACCTCTGTACAACAAGTCAGCAGGAGGGGTGCACCTCTGTACAACAAGTCAGCAGGAGGGGTGCACCTCTGAACAACAAGTCAGCAGGAGGGGTGCACCTCGGTACAACAAGTCAGCAGGAGGGGGGCACCTCTGAACAACAAGTCAGCAGGAGGGGTGCACCTCTGAACAACAAGTCAGCAGGAGGGGGGCACCTCTGTACAACAAGTCAGCAGGAGGGGGGCACCTCTGAACAACAAGTCAGCAGGAGGGGGGCACCTCTGTACAACAAGTCAGCAGGAGGGGTGCACCTCTGAACAACAAGTCAGCAGGAGGGGTGCACCTCTGTACAACAAGTCAGCAGGAGGGGTGCAGCTCTGAACAACAAGTCAGCAGGAGGGGTGCACCTCTGAACAACAAGTCAGCAGGAGGGGTGCACCTCTGAACAACAAGTCAGCAGGAGGGGTGCACCTCTCAACAAGTCAGCAGGAGGGGTGCACCTCTGAACAACAAGTCAGCAGGAGGGCTGCACCTCTGAACAACAAGTCAGCAGGAGGGGTGCACCTCTGAACAACAAGTCAGCAGGAGGGGTGCACCTCTGTACAACAAGTCAGCAGGAGGGGTGCACCTCTGAACAACAAGTCAGCAGGAGGGGGGCACCTCTGAACAACAACTCAGCAGGAGGGGTGCACCTCTGAACAACAAGTCAGCAGGAGGGGTGCACCTCTCAACAACAAGTCAGCAGGAGGGGGGCACCTCTGTACAACAAGTCATGCAGGAGGGGGGCACCTCTGTACAACAAGTCAGCAGGAGGGGTGCACCTCTGTACAACAAGTCAGCAGGAGGGGTGCACCTCTGTACAACAAGTCAGCAGGAGGGGGGCACCTCTGTACAACAAGTCAGCAGGAGGGGTGCACCTCTGAACAACAAGTCAGCAGGAGGGGTGCACCTCTGTACAACAAGTCAGCAGGAGGGGTGCACCTCTGAACAACAAGTCAGCAGGAGGGGTGCACCTCTGTACAACAAGTCAGCAGGAGGGGTGCACCTCTGTACAACAAGTCAGCAGGAGGGGTGCACCTCTGAACAACAAGTCAGCAGGAGGGGTGCACCTCTGTACAACAAGTCAGCAGGAGGGGTGCACCTCTGTACAACAAATCAGCAGGAGGGGTGCACCTCTGTACAACAAGTCAGCAGGAGGGGTGCACCTCTGTACAACAAGTCAGCAGGAGGGGTGCACCTCTGGCTGCTAAGGGTCAGTGATATTGTTCGTCTAGTAATGCTGAACTTGAGCGCTACACTCTGAGTGCTTAGTAGTCAGGGGTGTAAAGTACTTGAGTAATTGTACTTAGTTACAATACTTAAGTACTGTTTTGGGGAATTTGTGCTTTACTCGAGTATTATTAGGTTTGTATACTTGTACTTTTACTCAATTACGTTTCAGAGAGAAAAAAACACACTTTTACATTTAAAATGCAGACCTACAAAGTACGAAGTACAAATCTTTCAGGTCCAACTAGAAAGCGTGGATCTTTGATTAAACACCTGCTATCAGAAGAATAGACAGTCAGAGTGACAAGCCATAGAAGATGGCCACAAACGATAGTACGAGTGATGAAGAGGACGAAACGGAACATTTCATTGCCCCGGAATAAAAACAAGTTTTTACTTTTACTTTTTAGTACTTAAGTACATTTAAAACTAGAAACTTTTTGACTTTTACTCAAGTGTGTTTTTAGCCAGATACTCTGACTTTTACTTGAGTGCGATTTTGAGACAGTACCCATACTTTCACTTAAGTATAATTTCTGGGTACTTTTTACACCCCTGGCCACTAGATACTCATACTGTAGCTCTCTGCAAATAGGTCTGCATGGTCGCATTACTGGCGTTCCTTCCTCAGTGCACGATCAGCGATATCTTCCAGTAGCAGTAGATATGCCATATTGTGTGTGTGTGCGTGCGTGTGTGTGTGTGTGTGTGTGTGTGTGTGTGTGTGTGTGTGTGTGTGTGTGTGTGTGTGTGTGTGTGTGTGTGTGTCTTTGTGTGTGTGTATGCGTCCTCACCAAGCTGCTTGCATCAGGCTGCTGCGTCGTTGCTAATAAACTATAGATTTATATGGAATCCGTTAAACTTTGTGCCTGTTGTCATTTGTGTGGGTTCAATTCGTGAACAGTAAGATGAGCAGTGCAATGTTTCTCCACTGGCTCTTATGATGTGCACATGTGTTGTTTCTACTACAATGTAAAAAAAAAAAAAAAAAAAATATATATATATATATATATATATATATATATATATATATATATATATATAGCCTACATGAAAGGAATGTGCTGAGAGCAGAATGTAGATGTGTCCATTCTATTCCACTATAGCTATATCTGCGTGATTGAGTTTGGTTCTTATTTATTCAAGAATCAAGAATCAAGAATCAAGAGGTTTATTTGTCACATACATACACCAGGGAATACAGTGAAATGCAAACATATAGACATATGTTTAGACAGTGTTCAGACATTGAAGGTACACAGTGATTTGTTAAATCTTTACCATATTTACTTGTTTTCACCTACAATCAGGGCCGCCTGGGAGAAATGCGAGGCCCTGTGCAAGAAATGCGAGGCCCCCCCCCCCCCAAAAAGGTTAAAAAAAAGAGAGAGAGAGAGAGAGAGAGAGAGAGAGAGAGAGACACATTGGAAAGAAATTGAAATACTATTTGGCCCTAAACAGAGAGTACACAGTGGCAGAATACCTGAGCACTGTGACTGAAGATCCTTGACTAGGTACAGACTCAGCGAGCACAGCCTAGCGATCGAGAAAGGCCGCCATAGGCAGACTGTGTGTGTTAGAAAGAGAGAGAGAGAGAGCATGTGTGTTTGTGTGTTAGAGAGAGAGAGCATGTCTGTGTGTCGTGTGTGTGTGTGTGTGTTACGTGCCCCCGTGGGGAGACGCAACACTAGGCCACAGACAGGATAGGTGAGGATGCAGTGACACAAAACACCATAGACGGATTGTAAAATAACAATATTTATTTTACACAAATGAGATCAGCAACACAGAGAGCAAAGAGGACCTACCAGTGAGCACCAAATAATATCAAAATGAAACAAAAGCCCCCCCCCCTTTACAGGCGCGGACAGTAAGTACAGGAGGTGGTGCTCACTCTAAGCTGGTGTCTTTAACAGTAGTTCTCCTACGTGATGCAGATGTAGACCCCAGGGTATCTTCACTGCCCTCAATGTCCCTGTGTGCGAAACAAAAGGTTAATATATATAAGAAAAACAATCACCATAAGCTGGGTGACGAGGAATACATAAATACAGAAACAGGTTATGGGTAAAACAGAAATGTACAACAGGCAGGATCACAAAACGGTACAATACTATAGGGAATTGCTAGAAATCCAGAGCATTGACCAGCTCTCACACAAACAACAGCTCAACAGAGCTTTAACTAGCTCATGCACCAAAACATGAGCTCAACAGAGCTTTAACTAGCTCATGCACCAAACATGGGCTCAACAGAGCTTTAACTAGCTCATACACAAAAAACAATGAGAGCTCTACCACAACACCACCAGATATAATTACCCACATACACCGACAGAGCTCTAGCTAACAATGCATACACAGGGATTATATGAAGGGATGTGGAGGCCAATTAGGCTGATGAGCCTCAGCTGTGGTTGCTGCTGCTTCTTCTGTTGGTTGGAGTGGAATGGTGATTGACCCTGAGAGGTAGATAGATTATATAGGAGGGAGACAAGAAAACACTACAACCTGCCTACATACATAACACATATTATATATATACATAATAACCCATACAATATAATATTACATGCATACATAATGAAATAAGGAATGAAATAAGGACAGAGTCCGTAACACTTCCCCCCCCAAGGAGTCAGCCCATGGCCGACGAAAACACACACCATCAGTCACCATAGAACAAATAAAACAAACACCCAACCATCCCGAATAGCAAAACACCTGCTTCAACAGGCTACCCCCGAGAAAGGGCATCGGCAAACACATTCTCTGTGCCCTTCTTGTGCTGGACCACCACGTTATACCCCTGCATAAGCAGAGACCACCGCATCAACCGCTGGTTGTGGTTATACATGCGGTGCAAAAAAACAAGCGGGTTGTGGTCTGTGTGGACCACCACAGGCTCCACACTCGATCCCACATACACCTCAAAAAATTGGAGCGCCAGCAGCAATGCCAACGTCTCCTGCTCTATTGTTGAGTAGCGTGTCTGGCTGCCACTAAACTTCTTTGAGAAGTAGCCCACAGGATGGACCAAACCCTCGGAATCCACCTGCGTCAGAACCGCACCAGCACCCACACAACTCGCATCAACCTCAATAGAAAAAGGCTTACTGAAATCAGGAGCATTTAGAACCGGAGCACTACATAAAAGGGCCTTACAGCTCTCAAAAGCCGCTTGACACTTGCCCGTCCACTGGTATGGCACCAAGGGACTGATTAGGTCAGTCAGGGGGGGCTGCAACCAAGGAAAAATTCTTACAGAACCCCCTGTAGTAACCTGTCATCCCAAGAAAACGACGTAGCTCCCGTCGTGTGGTCGGTACTGGGAACATGGTTATGGCCTCTATTTTGGCTCCAAGAGGACGCACCTTACCACCGCCCACCTGTTTCCCCAGGTAGGTCACTGTCGCTTTACCGAACTCGCATTTTGCCAAGTTCAGTGTCAGAGAAGCGTCTGCCAACCGCTGGAATACGGTTCTCAATGAGCCCACATGAGCAGACCAACTCACTGAATGCACCACCACATCGTCCAGATATGCTGTGCAGTTGGGCACATCCCCCAACACTATGTTGACCAGTCTCTGAAACGTAGCCGGTGCGTTACGCATCCCGAACGCCATCACAGAATACTGCAGGAAAGCATCGGGCGTAGCAAACGCAGATATTTCAGAGGCCCTTGGCGAGAGTGGCACCTGCCAGTACCCTTTTAAAAGATCCAATTTCGTCACATACCGGGCTGACCCAATGGTATCTACACAATCGTCGATGCGCGGCATAGGAAAATAATCAGGAATGGTTACTGCATTTACCTTTCGATAATCAGTGCAAAACCGATGAGTGGTGTCTGGTTTCGGAACCAGCAGGCATGGTGAGCTCCACGGGCTCAAACTGTGATGAGCCAAATCATGCTCCAGTAAATATGCCACCTCCTGTTTCATTATTTCCCTTTTTACAGCATTTACCCTATAAGGATGCTGTTTGACTGGCCTTGCATTACCGACATCAATGTCGTGTTCCAGAACGGTAGTGCGGGTTGGGACATCCCCAAACAAAATGGGATAACTGTTAATGAGCGCCACCATGTCAGCTTCCTGCTCCTTACCCAAGTGTGGCATCAGGGAGGGAAGGATCAACAACATCTCTGAGTTGCATAAACGAGGAGTCTGCTGCTGGACCTCACAACCATTCAAACCATCCTCATCACTTATTGGCAGAGTAGAAGGAACAGCAACCACAGTCACTGGTACTCCTCTCACTCCTGCTACTGCAGCTCCCACAGCGGCCCCTGGGGGCGTACTTTGTTTCTCCAGCTGCAGGTTGTCCCTGGGAAGATAACGCTTCAACATATTAATGTGACAAACACGGGTTTTCTTTCGCCTGTCAGGCGTCCTGACTACATAGTCAGTATTACTCAACTTCTGCTCGATAGCATAAGGGCCAAAAAAACGAGCACTCAAAGAAGAGCCAGGGATGGGGAACAGAACTAAAACCAAGTCCTCAGACTGGAAAGAACGTGGAACCGCTTTTTTGTCAAACTGCCGTTTCATTGAGCCCTGAGCAGCAGAGAGACTCTCCTTAGCGATACTACACGCCTCATGCAGCCGCTCTTTAAATCTACACACATAGTTCAAAACCCCTCTCTTTGGAGGTACGGTGTGCAGAGCCTCCCCCATTAACTGATCCTTTAATACTCTCAAAGGACCCCTCACTGAATGCCCAAACACCAGCTCTGCTGGGCTAAAACCCAGTGACTCCTGAACTGTTTCTAGCACAGCAACCAGAGCTAGGGGAACACCTTCATCCCAGTCTCTGCCGCTCTCCATACAATACTTGCGCAACACCGACTTGAAGGTCTGATGCCACCTCTCCAGGGCACCTTGCGACTCAGGGTGATACGCACTTGAGATCCTGTGAGAAATAGACAATGATGATAACACCTGCTCAAATATTCCTGAAAGGAAGTTAGTACCTTGGTCCGTTTGCAAGACTTTTGGCAGCCCGAACGTAGAAAAAAACTTGATCTAGGGGTATGATTCTCGCTTCGGGTGCGAGAGGTCCCGGGTTCAAATCCCGGACGAGCCCCCATTTATGTTACGTGCCCCCGTGGGGAGACGCAACACTAGGCCACAGACAGGATAGGTGAGGATGCAGTGACACAAAACACCATAGACGGATTGTAAAATAACAATATTTATTTTACACAAATGAGATCAGCAACACAGAGAGCAAAGAGGACCTACCAGTGAGCACCAAATAATATCAAAATGAAACAAAAGCCCCCCCCCCCCCTTTACAGGCGCGGACGCCCCAAAGTACAGGAGGTGGTGCTCACTCTAAGCTGGTGTCTTTAACAGTAGTTCTCCTACGTGATGCAGATGTAGACCCCAGGGTATCTTCACTGCCCTCAATGTCCCTGTGTGCGAAACAAAAGGTTAATATATATAAGAAAAACAATCACCATAAGCTGGGTGACGAGGAATACATAAATACAGAAACAGGTTATGGGTAAAACAGAAATGTACAACAGGCAGGATCACAAAACGGTACAATACTATAGGGAATTGCTAGAAATCCAGAGCCTTGACCAGCTCTCACACAAACAACAGCTCAACAGAGCTTTAACTAGCTCATGCACCAAAACATGAGCTCAACAGAGCTTTAACTAGCTCATGCACCAAACATGGGCTCAACAGAGCTTTAACTAGCTCATACACAAAAAACAATGAGAGCTCTACCACAACACCACCAGATATAATTACCCACATACACCGACAGAGCTCTAGCTAACAATGCATACACAGGGATTATATGAAGGGATGTGGAGGCCAATTAGGCTGATGAGCCTCAGCTGTAGTTGCTGCTGCTTCTTCTGTTGGTTGGAGTGGAATGGTGATTGACCCTGAGAGGTAGATAGATTATATAGGAGGGAGACAAGAAAACACTACAACCTGCCTACATACATAACACATATTATATATATACATAATAACCCATACAATATAATATTACATGCATACACAATGAAATAAGGAATGAAATAAGGACAGAGTCCGTAACAGTGTGTTAGAGAGAGAGCATGTATGAGAGAGATAAGCAAAGATGAGCCCCTAAAGGATATTCAACTTTTAATGGAAGAACAAAACAGAAGGAAAAGATAACTTCACAAAGGCAACATGAATATACATAGATCCAAAAGGACAAAGATCAACACTTAAATCCAAAGAGAAGAGGGTCTATACCAGAGAAAACAAAGTAGCAAGGAGCCAATGGCCGACATCAGCTAAATAGGCTAACTGCAAATAGAGTAGCCAGGTACTGACACCAGGCCACACACAGCTTTGGCCAACGCTACCCAAGCTACACAAACGACCAAGACAATTCACACACAGCACATGTCGTATCTCCAAATGTTGTGAAGTAACATATGTTTTGCCTGGAAAAAAACATCGTTATTAACAAAACATTCGGGAGGGGAAGGAAGGAAGAGTGGGGTAATGTCCAATGGACATCTTACCTGCACCAAGGAACGCAGGGCGAAAGGCCGCAACACAGGTCTCCACGTTGACGAAAGGCCTCTCGCTGGCGGGACAAAAAGAAGCTATGGCCGGAGCCTTGTCATGGTGCAGGCCCGACTACATCTTCTGTCAAAGATGATGTCATAGTCAGAGTGCCAGGGCCCCCTGCTATTCTCACGGCTAATGTCAATGGTCGTAGCACAAGCTAACAGCTAACTCTAGGCTAACTGATAGCATCAAACTAACGTTCCCAGCCGAGCGCAGCCGGCAGCTAACGTCGTAGCTAAACAGCTAACTGGCTAACGGTTAGCTCAACCCGGCTATCGCTAACCATTAGCTAACGCAGAAGCAAGCTATGCGGCTACCACTGAAAAACTGTACAACGTGAGAAAAGCAATACAGGCCAACACTTCAGACAGCCGCTGTGTTTTCCTCTTCTCATATGAAGAGAGAAGGGAAAAAGAAGGCAATACACGTCCCACTACAGAGTGGTGTTTACCATAGCGGTGCCGGCAACAAGTCCCTCGCGGACTATAGCCGACTTGAGCATGGAGATATTCTCATAATGAAACACCAAGCTCACCTCCCTCGCACCAGGTGCTGACACCAGGCCACACACCGTTAGCTACTAGTACTACAACAGCTAGTCGGCCCGTTTGGCTCCCGAGAGAGAGAGAGAGAGATATCCACGGCGGGAATAGAATAGAGTGCATTAAAAACTCACCAAACGTCCAAGAGGATGGAGACAACCGCGTGGAGTTGACGAAGTTCATCTGCCGAATGACCGTCTTCTTCATCTTGGCATAACAATGCTGCACGCGCTGTCTCTAGGTTAGCTAACGCTAGTTAGCCTTTAGCTAAGCTAGCTACTAGCCGACATCATCATGGCTATATCCCGACTGAACCACACGTTAGCACTCAATATTATAACGTAGCTAAAGCTAACTAGCTGTCCCTGTCTTTAGCCGGGATGGCTAGCCTGACTGAACTGTCTAACATGCAACAACTTTCATCTTCAGTCCATCTGCCGAACGATGTCCTCTTCATCTTGGCTGGCATAACCTCCAATGCTGCATGCGCGAAATAGTCAGACGCTACCTTACCTGTAACCCCTCCCCTCATTGAAACCAATTCTGCTGCCTGCAGAGCCTCAGAGCTGCCTGCAGAGCCTCAGAGCCAAGAACAAGTCAGACACATTCTACAAACATGTCTAATGTGAAATATATAAGCATATTAGCAAAACTAGATTTTAGGTCTGTGATGAAAAAGGGCCTCGTGGGAAGCGGGGCCTCGAAAAAAATAAAAATAAAAAATAAAAAATATTTTATTTGTATTTTTTTTTATTTTTTTTTGTGCAAGGCCCCCCTTCCCGCGAGGCCCTGTGCGACCGCACTGCTCGCACACCCCCTGAGGCGGCCCTGCCTACAATGTCCACACTTTCGGGGGGGGTTGCACTCAATCAAAGAGTCTGAGGTTGAAGAAATTATTCAATGTATCATTTCTCTTTTTGGTAAACATTGAAAAGGGGTCCCACGGACATGAACACATGAACACATGAACACCACGCAAGGGGTAATAACCTGTTCATGTTCCCACGTCGAAGGAGCTCAGTTTGGATGGAAAAACGATGACGTCTGTGAGAGGTCTC
>NW_028170211.1:5000-10148 GCF_963971535.1 Notolepis coatsorum
TTCCTCTGTGTTCACATCAACATCAACACGTCTGCTGTGGAGAGAGTCAGCGGCCTCTAGTTCCTCTGTGTTCACATCAACATCAACAGGTCTGCTGTGTAGAGATTCAGCAGCCTCTAGTTCCTCTGTGTTCACATCAACATCAACAGGTCTGCTGTGGAGAGAGTCAGCGGCCTCTAGTTCCTCTGTGTTCACATCAACATCAACAGGTCTGCTGTGGAGAGAGTCAGCAGCCTCTAGTTCCTCTGTGTTCACATCAACATCAACAGGTCTGCTGTGGAGAGAGTCAGCGGCCTCTAGTTCCTCTGTGTTCACATCAACAGGTCTGCTGTGGAGAGAGTCAGCAGCCTCTAGTTCCTCTGTGTTCACATCAACATCAACAGGTCTGCTGTGGAGAGAGTCAGCAGCCTCTAGTTCCTCTGTGTTCACATCAACATCAACAGGTCTGCTGTGGAGAGAGTCAGCGGCCTCTAGTTCCTCTGTGTTCACATCAACATCAACAGGTCTGCTGTGGAGAGAGTCAGCAGCCTCTAGTTCCTCTGTGTTCACATCAACACGTCTGCTGTGGAGAGAGTCAGCAGCCTCTAGTTCCTCTGTGTTCACATCAACATCAACAGGTCTGCTGTGGAGAGAGTCAGCGGCCTCTAGTTCCTCTGTGTTCACATCAACAGGTCTGCTGTGGAGAGAGTCAGCAGCCTCTAGTTCCTCTGTGTTCACATCAACATCAACAGGTCTGCTGTGGAGAGAGTCAGCAGCCTCTAGTTCCTCTGTGTTCACATCAACATCAACAGGTCTGCTGTGGAGAGAGTCAGCAGCCTCTAGTTCCTCTGTGTTCACATCAACATCAACAGGTCTGCTGTGGAGAGAGTCAGCAGCCTCTAGTTCCTCTGTGTTCACATCAACAGGTCTGCTGTGGAGAGAGTCAGCAGCCTCTAGTTCCTCTGTGTTCACATCAACATCAACACGTCTGCTGTGGAGAGAGTCAGCGGCCTCTAGTTCCTCTGTGTTCACATCAACATCAACTGGTCTGCTGTGGAGAGAGTCAGCAGCCTCTAGTTCCTCTGTGTTCACATCAACATCAACAGGTCTGCTGTGGAGAGAGTCAGCAGCCTCTAGTTCCTCTGTGTTCACATCAACATCAACACGTCTGCTGTGGAGAGAGTCAGCAGCCTCTAGTTCCTCTGTGTTCACATCAACAGGTCTGCTGTGGAGAGAGTCAGCGGCCTCTAGTTCCTCTGTGTTCACATCAACATCAACACGTCTGCTGTGGAGAGAGTCAGCGGCCTCTAGTTCCTCTGTGTTCACATCAACATCAACAGGTCTGCTGTGGAGAGAGTCAGCGGCCTCTAGTTCCTCTGTGTTCACATCAACATCAACAGGTCTGCTGTGGAGAGAGTCAGCAGCCTCTAGTTCCTCTGTGTTCACATCAACATCAACAGGTCTGCTGTGGAGAGAGTCAGCAGCCTCTAGTTCCTCTGTGTTCACATCAACATCAACAGGTCTGCTGTGGAGAGAGTCAGCAGCCTCTAGTTCCTCTGTGTTCACATCAACATCAACAGGTCTGCTGTGGAGAGAGTCAGCGGCCTCTAGTTCCTCTGTGTTCACATCAACAGGTCTGCTGTGGAGAGAGTCAGCAGCTTCTAGTTCCTCTGTGTTCACATCAACATCAACAGGTCTGCTGTGGAGAGAGTCAGCGGCCTCTAGTTCCTCTGTGTTCACATCAACAGGTCTGCTGTGGAGAGAGTCAGCAGCCTCTAGTTCCTCTGTGTTCACATCAACAGGTCTGCTGTGGAGAGAGTCAGCAGCCTCTAGTTCCTCTGTGTTCACATCAACAGGTCTGCTGTGGAGAGAGTCAGCAGCCTCTAGTTCCTCTGTGTTCACATCAACATCAACAGGTCTGCTGTGGAGAGAGTCAGCAGCCTCTAGTTCCTCTGTGTTCACATCAACATCAACAGGTCTGCTGTGGAGAGAGTCAGCAGCCTCTAGTTCCTCTGTGTTCACATCAACAGGTCTGCTGTGGAGAGAGTCAGCAGCCTCTAGTTCCTCTGTGTTCACATCAACAGGTCTGCTGTGGAGAGAGTCAGCAGCCTCTAGTTCCTCTGTGTTCACATCAACAGGTCTGCTGTGGAGAGAGTCAGCAGCCTCTAGTTCCTCTGTGTTCACATCAACATCAACACGTCTGCTGTGGAGAGAGTCAGCGGCCTCTAGTTCCTCTGTGTTCACATCAACATCAACAGGTCTGCTGTGGAGAGAGTCAGCAGCCTCTAGTTCCTCTGTGTTCACATCAACATCAACACGTCTGCTGTGGAGAGAGTCAGCGGCCTCTAGTTCCTCTGTGTTCACATCAACATCAACAGGTCTGCTGTGGAGAGAGTCAGCAGCCTCTAGTTCCTCTGTGTTCACATCAACAGGTCTGCTGTGGAGAGAGTCAGCAGCCTCTAGTTCTTCTGTGTTCACATCAACAGGTCTGCTGTGGAGAGAGTCAGCAGCCTCTAGTTCCTCTGTGTTCACATCAACATCAACAGGTCTGCTGTGGAGAGAGTCAGCGGCCTCTAGTTCCTCTGTGTTCACATCAACATCAACAGGTCTGCTGTGGAGAGAGTCAGCGGCCTCTAGTTCCTATGTGTTCACATCAACACGTCTGCTGTGGAGAGAGTCAGCAGCCTCTAGTTCCTCTGTGTTCACATCAACATCAACACGTCTGCTGTGGAGAGAGTCAGCAGCCTCTAGTTCCTCTGTGTTCACATCAACATCAACAGGTCTGCTGTGGAGAGAGTCAGCAGCCTCTAGTTCCTCTGTGTTCACATCAACATCAACACGTCTGCTGTGGAGAGAGTCAGCAGCCTCTAGTTCCTCTGTGTTCACATCAACATCAACAGGTCTGCTGTGGAGAGAGTCAGCAGCCTCTAGTTCCTCTGTGTTCACATCAACATCAACACGTCTGCTGTGGAGAGAGTCAGCAGCCTCTAGTTCCTCTGTGTTCACATCAACATCAACAGGTCTGCTGTGGAGAGAGTCAGCAGCCTCTAGTTCCTCTGTGTTCACATCAACATCAACAGGTCTGCTGTGGAGAGAGTCAGCAGCCTCTAGTTCCTCTGTGTTCACATCAACATCAACAGGTCTGCTGTGGAGAGAGTCAGCAGCCTCTAGTTCCTCTGTGTTCACATCAACAGGTCTGCTGTGGAGAGAGTCAGCAGCCTCTAGTTCCTCTGTGTTCACATCAACATCAACAGGTCTGCTGCGGAGAGAGTCAGCAGCCTCTAGTTCCTCTGTGTTCACATCAACATCAACAGGTCTGCTGTGGAGAGAGTCAGCGGCCTCTAGTTCCTCTGTGTTCACATCAACAGGTCTGCTGTGGAGAGAGTCAGCAGCCTCTAGTTCCTCTGTGTTCACATCAACATCAACAGGTCTGCTGTGGAGAGAGTCAGCAGCCTCTAGTTCCTCTGTGTTCACATCAACATCAACACGTCTGCTGTGGAGAGAGTCAGCAGCCTCTAGTTCCTCTGTGTTCACATCAACATCAACACGTCTGCTGTGGAGAGAGTCAGCAGCCTCTAGTTCCTCTGTGTTCACATCAACAGGTCTGCTGTGGAGAGAGTCAGCAGCCTCTAGTTCCTCTGTGTTCACATCAACACCAACACGTCTGCTGTGGAGAGAGTCAGCAGCCTCTAGTTCCTCTGTGTTCACATCAACATCAACAGGTCTGCTGTGGAGAGAGTCAGCGGCCTCTAGTTCCTCTGTGTTCACATCAACATCAACACGTCTGCTGTGGAGAGAGTCAGCGGCCTCTAGTTCCTCTGTGTTCACATCAACATCAACAGGTCTGCTGTGGAGAGAGTCAGCAGCCTCTAGTTCCACTGTGTTCACATCAACATCAACAGGTCTGCTGTGGAGAGAGTCAGCAGCCTCTAGTTCCTCTGTGTTCACATCAACATCAACAGGTCTGCTGTGGAGAGAGTCAGCAGCCTCTAGTTCCTCTGTGTTCACATCAACAGGTCTGCTGTGGAGAGAGTCAGCAGCCTCTAGTTCCTCTGTGTTCACATCAACAGGTCTGCTGTGGAGAGAGTCAGCAGCATCTAGTTCCTACAAGTAGGATGCACTCACTATATGCTTGATATATACGCCTATCGTGAAGAGTAGGGGGTTCCCCGACGTTCCTGGCCAAATTCCCAATCAGGTCTCTGACATCAAGGCCACCTAATCATCCCTTCCCCTTAATTGGCTGATATCAATCCCTGTCTCCTGAGCCGTTCAGCCATTGTAATAATGCAGGACCTGTTGCAGAGGTCTTTATTCGGCATGCAACGACACTCAATGTTTTAGTGGTACACACAGCGGTTAGTTTAGCAC
Organism: Notolepis coatsorum; assembly: GCF_963971535.1. Classification (NCBI taxonomy): domain Eukaryota; kingdom Metazoa; phylum Chordata; class Actinopteri; order Aulopiformes; family Paralepididae; genus Notolepis; species Notolepis coatsorum. The sequence goes on from NW_028170211.1 coordinate 9,351, forward strand.
ACACACCGGAACACACACGCATGCATTGTCTCTTTAGGATCGCAGATGCGATTTGTCTCTGCGATTAACCCATCCCGTCGTCCTTCCCCCCCAAGGGCAGCCGGGAGCAGACAGGCGTCAACGTGAGCCGCGCCAGGGGACCAATCCAAGTGCTCCTGTCCGTCTTCGTCAAGGACGCCACAGCGTTAGCGATCTGTTGTTGTGCATGTTTTTCCATTGGGTTTATCTTATCGGGGGGAAACCCTTGCGAGCACGGGGAGAACATGCAAACTCCACACAGAAAGGCCTGGGAGATATCCCACCTGGGTACCTGGCATCATGGAAACCTGGGCCCTCATTTATCAATTTTCCTCAGAAAGTATTCTATTTTCATACGTAAGCACAGAATTTAGAATGTGTGCACGCACAAAAAAAACGGGACTTATCACACGTGCGTACACAGGTCCTACGCACACCTGTCTTGATAAATATGACTTTGATCCTACGTTTGAGCTCGTGCACTGTTTTAAGTATTTGCATACCAGAACCGCCCCGATTAACCATATACGGTAATGGAACACCCCCATGAAATGTGGAAAAGTGGACTAACCCGAGCGAACTCTGAGAGACTTCACTGAGAGCGAGATTGATCACCGAGGTCCAACCAACAAATTGAACGTATACAGCATTTCCCGTTGTGAACAATCTTATTTGGAAACATGACACACAGAATAATAGTATTTAGCGTTTTATTTTAAACAATATTTAATCGTATGATTATAGATATTTTTAGAGAATAAATAAATCCAATGAAGTTAC
>NW_028170210.1:0-15291 GCF_963971535.1 Notolepis coatsorum
GATCCAGATGCATAAGTCCACTTCGTCATGTTGCTCAGTTGCTGGTTTATACTTCGGTCCTAATGTTGGCGTAAAGTTTAATTTAGCCTGCCCTACTGTGTTACAGCTGTACAGCTTACTAAACTATCCTTGCTCTTTCAATGCTGCACACAGTCAAAACAGTCCAGCTGCGGCTCCGTAGGTTAGGTTTAGCTCGGGCCAATCTCAAGTTTCTCAAGTTTCTTTATTAGTTGTCATACAGAAGTACAGAATACTTTTATACAAAATGCTTCTTTCTGTTACATTTTGTATAAAAGTATTCTGTACTTCTGTATGACAACTAATAAAGAAACTTGAGAAACTTGAGATTGGCCCGAGCTAAACCTAACCTACGGACCTGCAGCTGGACCCGTTTTGACTCTGCAATGCAGCAACCTCTGATTGGATTTTCAAGGCTGCCAATCATATTCAACCTCCGTGTATTGGATGTCAAGGGCTGTCAATCATTCAATCCCCCATTCAATAGCAAGAGTTTAACTGCACAGACCGTGCTTAGATGACGTTAATAGCCTATTTTGATTGGCTATTATTTATTTAATCCTGGGTCAACCTGTGCAGCCATCTGCACGAATATACTGCAGTCATTACTGCAATGCAGGTCTGCTCAGAGCTGGCAATTTTGGCAATTTTTTAAGAAAAAAAAATATTCACTGGATTTTTTTACAGAGGACAACATTTCTAATAAAAAAAAATAATAATAATAAAAAAAAATAAAAAAAAATATATATATATATATATATATATATATATATATATATATATATATATATATATATATATTCACTTATGAATTATGAGTGAATTTGTGTTTCACGTGTTGTCATAGAGAAACCTCCACTGATGTGATGTGATGAATGAACGTCTTGCTGAATGAACGTCATTCTGCTATAACAACGAAAATGGAATGAAATGATTGTGCGCATTCGGACATTCGGACATCCTAAGAAAGCTGACAGGAGGGAATGTTTGGTGTGTGTGTGTGCGTTGCTCCGCGGCATATGGCGTGTGTGTGTTTCCATGTGCGCTGTCCACATGAAATGCAACACATTACATTATACGGTTATATGGTATATGGAAAGACAGACAATGAGTGTGTATATGTACAGTATGCGCACTGCCCGCAGTCCGTCACAACAATGTACAGGTGATTAAACTGGGTATATAAATCATATAAATTAGTACTATACTGAGTAATAGTGCTAACCAGATGTATGTACAGACATTCCAGTGGCCTTCTGGACATGTGCACCACTGAGATCATGGATCTGCTTCATACCGCCTTCTGTCTGACCTGCAGCCTATTCTGGGGGGTTTCTCCCCCCCCCCCCCCCCCCCCCCCCCCCCCCCGGGGCATATTGTCTTGTATCCCATCCTGTATACATACGCTTGCAGTTGTTCTTAGTTCTATTCATTACTTAATTTCACAATTCTCTTATATACTCTGATTCTATTCACATATATGCTTACTACATATTCTATTCACATATATGCTTACTTCTATCTATAGCTATGTCCACCCATCACAAACACGCAAACTGTCTCCCTGTGAGTGGATGTCTCGTGGTGATGACCGGAGTGCTGGACGTCCCGTGGTGATGACCAAGAGGATGCGATCCTCTCTACGTTGCCCCCATACCTCAAATGGATCCGTTATCAGCTCTATTCTATTTTCAATCTTTCAAAATATTCTATTGTAACCCAGTTGCTATTGCATGTACTTATTTGTATTTCATTACACGTATACGTACTTACCAACTGTCTCGCCTGTTTTACTGCCACACTACTATCACCGACATCTAAGAAGGGAGATCCCCCCTTGAACGGCACTTCTAAGGTTTTTCTCCTCCACATTGCCTGTGGAGCTTTTTTCCTATTGCTAGGTTCTTAGTGAGTTTTTCCTTACCTTTGCGTGGGGTATGTCTGGGAGTGTTGCATTCATTTATTTTACATTTTATTTTGGATTTTTTTTTTTTTTTTTTTTTTTTTTTGATTTCATTGTGTTTTTTGTTTCGTTCTTGATTTATTGTGATGTTTCTGCTTGACTTGTTGTGTTGTCGGGCCTTACAAATTAATTTGATTTGATTTGATACAGTTATACAGGTATAAAGACACTATGGTAGTAAGTCATATACATATATATATATATATATATACAGGGCCGCCTCAGGGGGTGTGTGAGCAGTGCGGTCGCACAGGGCCTCGCGGGAAGGGGGGCCTCGCAAAAAAAAAAAAAAATCTATTTATTATTTTTTTTATTATTTATTTTTATTTTTTTATCTTTTTTTGCGAGGCCCCCCTTCCCGCGAGCCCCTTTTTCATCACAGACCTAAAATCTAGTTTTGCTTATATGCTTATATATTTCACATTAGACACGTTTGTAGAATGTTCCTGGCTCTGCAGCTCTGCACTATTCTCTATTGGAGCTCTGGGGCTCTGCAGCAGACATACTATTGGTTTCAAGAAGGGAGGGGTTACATTATGTGTACGCTGGCGTGCGTCAGCTGCGTTTGACTATTTCGCGCGTGCAGCTTTGGAGGTTATGCTTAGTTATGCCAGCCAAAACGAAGAGGACGGTCATTCGGCAGATGGACTGAAGATGAAAGTTGTTGCATGTTAGACAGTTCAGTCAGGCTAGCCATCCCGGCTAAAGGCAGGGACAGCTAGTTAGCTTTAGCTACGTTATAATATTGAGTGCTAACGTGTGGTTCAGTCGGGATAGCCATGATGATGTCGGCTAGTAGCTAGCTTAGCTAAAGGCTAACTAGCGTTAGCTAACCTAGAGAGAGCGCGTGAAGCATTGTTATGCCAAGATGAAGAGGACGGTCATTCGGCAGATGAACTTTGTCAACTCCACGCGGTTGTCTCCATCCTCTTGGACGTTTGGTGAGTTTTTAATGCACTCTATTCTATTCCCGCCGTGGATATATCTCTCTCTCTCTCTCTCGGGAGCCAAACGGGCCGGCTAGCTGTTGTAGTAGCTAACGGTGTGTGGCCTGGTGTCAGCACCTGGTGCGAGGGAGGTGAGCTTGGTGTTTCATTATATGAATATCTCCATGCTCAAGTCGGCTATAGTCCGCGAGGGACTTGTTGCCGGCACCGCTATGGTAAACACCACTCTGTAGTGGGACGTGTATTGCCTTCTTTTTCCCTTCCCTCTTCGGATGAGAAGAGGAAAACACAGCGGCTGTCTGAAGTGTTGACCTGTATTGCTTTTCTCACGTTGTACAGTTTTTCAGTGGTAGCCACATAGCTTGCTTCTGCGTTAGCTAGTGGTTAGCGATAGCCGGGTTGAGCTAACTGTTAGCCAGTTAGCTGTTTAGCTACGACGTTAGCTGCTCGTTTTCGCTCGGCTGGGAACGTTAGCTTGATGCTATCAGTTAGCCTAGAGTTAGCTGTTAGCTTGTGCTACGACCATTGACATTAGCCGTGAGAATAGCAGGCCCTGGCACTCTGACTACGACATCATCTTTGACAGAAGATGTAGTCGGGCCTGCACCATGACAAGGCTCCGGGCACAGCTTCTTTTTGTCCCGCCAGCGAGAGGCCTTTCATCAACGTGGAGACCTGTGTTGCGGCCTTTCGCCCTGCGTTCCTTGGTGCAGGTAAGATGTCCATTGGACATTACCCCACTCTTCCTTCCTTCCCCTCCCGAATGTTTTGTTAATAACAATGTTTTTTTCCAGGCAAAACATATGTTACTTCACAACATTTGGAGATACGACATGTGCTGTGTGTGAATTGTCTTGGTCGTTTGTGTAGCTTGGGTAGCGTTGGCCAAAGCTGTGTGTGGCCTGGTGTCAGTACCTGGCTACTCTATTTGCAGTTAGCCTATTTAGCTGATGGCTCCGTGCTACTTTGTTTTCTCTGGTATAGACCCTCTTCTCTTTGGATTTAAGTGTTGATCTTTGTCCTTTTGGATCTATGTATATTCATGTTGCCTTTGTGAAGTTATCTTTTCCTTCTGTTTTGTTCTTCCATTAAAAGTTGAATATCCTTTAGGGGCTCATCTTTGCTTATCTCTCTCATACATGCTCTCTCTCTAACACACACACACAGACATGCTCTCTCTCTCTAACACACAAACACACATGCTCTCTCTCTCTCTCTTTCTAACACACAGACATGCTCTATATCTCTCTCTAACACACAAAATGACATGCTCTCTCTCTATATATTTCTCTCTCTTTCTAACACACATATACATGCTCTCTCTCTAACACACACACACAAACAGACATGCTCTCTCTCTATCTCTCTTTTTCTGGCCTTGCTCTGGTGGAGGGTCAGGGGCATTGCCGGGTCTGTGCAGCGATAACACTGTATATTGACTGTAGAACGGTCGCTCTCTCTCGCTCTCTCTCTTGCTATATGTTGACTGTATCATGCCCAGCCTCGGGCAGCGCTATTATTTAAGAATATGTTGACTGTATTAAAAAATATATATATATATATATATATATATATATATATATATATATATATATATATATATATATATATATATATATATATATATATATATGTTTATTTTTTACCTTGTAGGGGGGGGGGGGCCTCGCGTTTAAATCTTGCACAAGGCCTCGCATTTCTCCCAGGCGGCCCTGTATATATATATATATATGTATATGACTTACTACCATAGTGTCTTTATACCTGTGTAACTGTATCAAATCAAATCAAATTAATTTGTAAGGCCCGACAACACAACAAGTCAAGAAGAAATCACAATAAATCAAGAACGAAACAAAAAACACAATGAAATCCAAAATAAATGAATGCAACACTCCCAGACATACCACACGCAGTCTCAGAGCCCCTTGGTAACTCACAGCCTGGGGGACGACTGTAGACGGTAGACAAAGCACTTTACTCTCGGTAGGTAGAGCAGTTGTCTGGTTATCCGGAGGTTCCCGGTTCGATTCCCGCTCCTCCCGGGCAGCGTGTGTCAAAGTGTCCTAATTGCTCCCATGGTCGCCCTCCACCGTCGGTGTGTGAATGTGTGAGTGAATGGGTAAAAATGTGAGGAACAAATTGTAAAGTGCTTTGTCTACCGTCTACAGTCGTCCCCCAGGCTGTGAGTTACCAAGGGGCTCTGAGACTGATCTGGAGTCAGCCGTCTACAGTCGTTTCCCAGGCTGTGAGTCACAGAGGGGATAAGAAACTGATCCGGTGTCAGCCTGCCAAAACAGATCTCAAGCTCCGCCCTCCCTTTCCTTGATCCTCCAATGAAGCGAGGGTTGTTTTTGTTTTGTTGTTGTTGACGTCTCTAGTGTCACGGATTTGAACCTTCAACACTACAACGTTGATCCGTCTCCTCATTAATTCACCTGTAAACCTGCCTCTGGTTAAATGAATCACTGAACTAATCTACACACAGGCCTAGATTTTTTTGGGGGGGGGGTGCATGGGACATGTCCCCCTCAATATTGAGAAACACTAAACATTTTCAAATAATATAGCTAATATGAAAGACAACGCCCTCCCCAAAAGAGGTCCAAAATAAGGTGGTCAAAACATGTATATATCCTTCTTACCTGTAACTATAGATACACCTCATATAACCTGTTGTTGTTCTATAGTCTTCTACAAGCTGAATACATGTCTTTATATAACCTGTTGTTGTTCTATAGTCTACAAGCTGAATACATGTTGTTGTGAAGGATCAGATTAAACCGAATATATATATTTATTTATGGATATATATTTAATAGTATTTGTATATCGTTTGATATCCCTTGTATATTCCTTGTACATATACACGGAATATCCCTTTATTCTACTACAGCCCATAATAGTTCATTCTCTTATTGGACAAAAGGACCAGGCGCCAGGGACCAGCCCCTGGCGTTCAAGTTCAAAGGTACCGACGAGACATGCCCTTACTAGCCCCAGCTCCGCGCAGGAATACGGCTACCGAAAGCAGAGCGGCACTACTTGTCCACTGTGCATATAAATATGGCGCAAGAAATGTAGAATTCCTCTTAGTCCTTTACCCTTCTACCCAACTAAGTAACAGAACGTGAAGCCTCACCCCACGATACCGCGTGCGGTGTAGTATGGTCTGTTTGGCCTTAGAATAGCAGTGAGACCTCGTGCGAATTAATAGCTGAATTGCCAGAGTTTGGCACCGTATTTCTATTAAGTAATAATAGTCTATTATGTATGGTGCATCGTGCGGTTAGAGTTCTAAAGTGAGCAGCACCCCCATCGCTTCCTCGTGTTATCTAGAGTCTTAACCAGGTTGGGCAGACCACACGTGGTGCTTTCATCCGAGGAGTTCTAGGCGAGGACCGAGTGGACCTGCACATTGGATTACCTACCCCGACGACTGCTGAGCCCTATACGGCATGGAATATCTATTTGCTTTGGTGCTTTGATTTGTGGAGCGGATAATCGCCAACACCGGTGAGTGTTGGATTTACCCCGAGAGGAGCCAAGGTGAGACGGCGCTCAGACCAGACTGAGGTCGCCTCGCTTCTTCTCCGTTGTGGACCTACAGCTACAGCTACAGCTATCGTCTACAAGAGAGCCCAAGTGTATTCATCTGTGGATCAAGATTCTACGGGCACTGTGTTCTGTACCTGAATTCTCCCTAGAAATCGTTGACCAGACGGGATACAGCCGATGGCTCTCCTACCCCCCCTACTGGCTTACAACCGGCAGGACCCTTTACAGTATATCCCGCTATAATCATTAAGTGCCATTGTTATAATTCCCTAAGAGCCAGGTTGTATACTTGCTTCCTGCGTAACCAGAGATTGGACATTCAGTGTTGATTTGCCTACGAATACTCATTTGCCTTACAAGTGCATTCAAATCATAAATGTAATAAGTAACTATTATATGTACCTTTTGCTATATATTAAATATTTGACTATTACCTTTGTGTGGACCTGATTTCATATGTGGGAAAGTGTTCATCATACTTAGATATCGTGTACTGTATGGCCAGTAATTAAAGTACATAAAGCGGTAGTGGTTTAATGATACCATACTTATCAATACAGTCAGGGAATTGTACCCCTCAGTTACAATTGGTCCTTCGAGCCGGATGGTAATTAGTGTAATATTAATATAGTGGTATTAATATTGAAATGGCCTATGATGAACACTCCACGAAACGGTCCCCCTAAAGTAGAACGCCCGCAGCGTAGACGACAGCCACCTCAGTACTTAGAGGATTACGCTGCCAGTATACTACCTAGTCTTCTACAAACGGTAAACGCGGTAAAAGTAGAAAGTAAAATTATGTCCGACCCTATCAACCAGGATACCCCGACCACAGAGGCCCTAGTGGGTTCTAATGTAACTGACCAAGCTCACGGTGGGGACCAGGAGGGAACTGACACGACTTTACCCCCCGCCAATACCGAAGAAGTAGTCCCCCCAGAGCTCCGGGAGGAAGACAACCCTCCAGAGATGGAACTCTGCACGGAACAAGATGAGGAGAGCGCCGAGGAGATAGAGCTCCAGGACTCCCCGCAGGGGAACGCATCCCCAACGGGTACAGCCAGGAGCGGCTCACCTCTACAAGCGTCTTCCCCCAGCGAGGCGGAGAGGATGCTGTCACAAAAATATTCACTGGATTTTTTTACAGAGGACAACATTTCTAATAAAAAAAAATAATAATAATAAAAAAAAATAAAAAAAAAAAAATATATATATATATATATATATATATATATATATATATATATATATATATATATATATATATTCACTTATGAATTATGAGTGAATTTGTGTTTCACGTGTTGTCATAGAGAAACCTCCACTGATGTGATGTGATGAATGAACGTCTTGCTGAATGAACGTCATTCTGCTATAACAACGAAAATGGAATGAAATGATTGTGCGCATTCGGACATTCGGACATCCTAAGAAAGCTGACAGGAGGGAATGTTTGGTGTGTGTGTGTGCGTTGCTCCGCGGCATATGGCGTGTGTGTGTTTCCATGTGCGCTGTCCACATGAAATGCAACACATTACATTATACGGTTATATGGTATATGGAAAGACAGACAATGAGTGTGTATATGTACAGTATGCGCACTGCCCGCAGTCCGTCACAACAATGTACAGGTGATTAAACTGGGTATATAAATCATATAAATTAGTACTATACTGAGTAATAGTGCTAACCAGATGTATGTACAGACATTCCAGTGGCCTTCTGGACATGTGCACCACTGAGATCATGGATCTGCTTCATACCGCCTTCTGTCTGACCTGCAGCCTATTCTGGGGGGTTTCTCCCCCCCCCCCCCCCCCCCCCCGGGGCATATTGTCTTGTATCCCATCCTGTATACATACGCTTGCAGTTGTTCTTAGTTCTATTCATTACTTAATTTCACAATTCTCTTATATACTCTGATTCTATTCACATATATGCTTACTACATATTCTATTCACATATATGCTTACTTCTATCTATAGCTATGTCCACCCATCACAAACACGCAAACTGTCTCCCTGTGAGTGGATGTCTCGTGGTGATGACCGGAGTGCTGGACGTCCCGTGGTGATGACCAAGAGGATGCGATCCTCTCTACGTTGCCCCCATACCTCAAATGGATCCGTTATCAGCTCTATTCTATTTTCAATCTTTCAAAATATTCTATTGTAACCCAGTTGCTATTGCATGTACTTATTTGTATTTCATTACACGTATACGTACTTACCAACTGTCTCGCCTGTTTTACTGCCACACTACTATCACCGACATCTAAGAAGGGAGATCCCCCCTTGAACGGCACTTCTAAGGTTTTTCTCCTCCACATTGCCTGTGGAGCTTTTTTCCTATTGCTAGGTTCTTAGTGAGTTTTTCCTTACCTTTGCGTGGGGTATGTCTGGGAGTGTTGCATTCATTTATTTTACATTTTATTTTGGATTTTTTTTTTTATTTTTTTTTTTTTTTGATTTCATTGTGTTTTTTGTTTCGTTCTTGATTTATTGTGATGTTTCTGCTTGACTTGTTGTGTTGTCGGGCCTTACAAATTAATTTGATTTGATTTGATACAGTTATACAGGTATAAAGACACTATGGTAGTAAGTCATATACATATATATATATATATATATATACAGGGCCGCCTCAGGGGGTGTGTGAGCAGTGCGGTCGCACAGGGCCTCGCGGGAAGGGGGGCCTCGCAAAAAAAAAAAAAAATCTATTTATTATTTTTTTTATTATTTATTTTTATTTTTTTATCTTTTTTTGCGAGGCCCCCCTTCCCGCGAGCCCCTTTTTCATCACAGACCTAAAATCTAGTTTTGCTTATATGCTTATATATTTCACATTAGACACGTTTGTAGAATGTTCCTGGCTCTGCAGCTCTGCACTATTCTCTATTGGAGCTCTGGGGCTCTGCAGCAGACATACTATTGGTTTCAAGAAGGGAGGGGTTACATTATGTGTACGCTGGCGTGCGTCAGCTGCGTTTGACTATTTCGCGCGTGCAGCTTTGGAGGTTATGCTTAGTTATGCCAGCCAAAACGAAGAGGACGGTCATTCGGCAGATGGACTGAAGATGAAAGTTGTTGCATGTTAGACAGTTCAGTCAGGCTAGCCATCCCGGCTAAAGGCAGGGACAGCTAGTTAGCTTTAGCTACGTTATAATATTGAGTGCTAACGTGTGGTTCAGTCGGGATAGCCATGATGATGTCGGCTAGTAGCTAGCTTAGCTAAAGGCTAACTAGCGTTAGCTAACCTAGAGAGAGCGCGTGAAGCATTGTTATGCCAAGATGAAGAGGACGGTCATTCGGCAGATGAACTTTGTCAACTCCACGCGGTTGTCTCCATCCTCTTGGACGTTTGGTGAGTTTTTAATGCACTCTATTCTATTCCCGCCGTGGATATATCTCTCTCTCTCTCTCTCGGGAGCCAAACGGGCCGGCTAGCTGTTGTAGTAGCTAACGGTGTGTGGCCTGGTGTCAGCACCTGGTGCGAGGGAGGTGAGCTTGGTGTTTCATTATATGAATATCTCCATGCTCAAGTCGGCTATAGTCCGCGAGGGACTTGTTGCCGGCACCGCTATGGTAAACACCACTCTGTAGTGGGACGTGTATTGCCTTCTTTTTCCCTTCCCTCTTCGGATGAGAAGAGGAAAACACAGCGGCTGTCTGAAGTGTTGACCTGTATTGCTTTTCTCACGTTGTACAGTTTTTCAGTGGTAGCCACATAGCTTGCTTCTGCGTTAGCTAGTGGTTAGCGATAGCCGGGTTGAGCTAACTGTTAGCCAGTTAGCTGTTTAGCTACGACGTTAGCTGCTCGTTTTCGCTCGGCTGGGAACGTTAGCTTGATGCTATCAGTTAGCCTAGAGTTAGCTGTTAGCTTGTGCTACGACCATTGACATTAGCCGTGAGAATAGCAGGCCCTGGCACTCTGACTACGACATCATCTTTGACAGAAGATGTAGTCGGGCCTGCACCATGACAAGGCTCCGGGCACAGCTTCTTTTTGTCCCGCCAGCGAGAGGCCTTTCATCAACGTGGAGACCTGTGTTGCGGCCTTTCGCCCTGCGTTCCTTGGTGCAGGTAAGATGTCCATTGGACATTACCCCACTCTTCCTTCCTTCCCCTCCCGAATGTTTTGTTAATAACAATGTTTTTTTCCAGGCAAAACATATGTTACTTCACAACATTTGGAGATACGACATGTGCTGTGTGTGAATTGTCTTGGTCGTTTGTGTAGCTTGGGTAGCGTTGGCCAAAGCTGTGTGTGGCCTGGTGTCAGTACCTGGCTACTCTATTTGCAGTTAGCCTATTTAGCTGATGGCTCCGTGCTACTTTGTTTTCTCTGGTATAGACCCTCTTCTCTTTGGATTTAAGTGTTGATCTTTGTCCTTTTGGATCTATGTATATTCATGTTGCCTTTGTGAAGTTATCTTTTCCTTCTGTTTTGTTCTTCCATTAAAAGTTGAATATCCTTTAGGGGCTCATCTTTGCTTATCTCTCTCATACATGCTCTCTCTCTAACACACACACACAGACATGCTCTCTCTCTCTAACACACAAACACACATGCTCTCTCTCTCTCTCTTTCTAACACACAGACATGCTCTATATCTCTCTCTAACACACAAAATGACATGCTCTCTCTCTATATATTTCTCTCTCTTTCTAACACACATATACATGCTCTCTCTCTAACACACACACACAAACAGACATGCTCTCTCTCTATCTCTCTTTTTCTGGCCTTGCTCTGGTGGAGGGTCAGGGGCATTGCCGGGTCTGTGCAGCGATAACACTGTATATTGACTGTAGAACGGTCGCTCTCTCTCGCTCTCTCTCTTGCTATATGTTGACTGTATCATGCCCAGCCTCGGGCAGCGCTATTATTTAAGAATATGTTGACTGTATTAAAAAAAAATATATATATATATATATATATATATATATATATATATATATATATATATATATATATATATATATATGTTTATTTTTTACCTTGTAGGGGGGGGGGGGCCTCGCGTTTAAATCTTGCACAAGGCCTCGCATTTCTCCCAGGCGGCCCTGTATATATATATATATATGTATATGACTTACTACCATAGTGTCTTTATACCTGTGTAACTGTATCAAATCAAATCAAATTAATTTGTAAGGCCCGACAACACAACAAGTCAAGAAGAAATCACAATAAATCAAGAACGAAACAAAAAACACAATGAAATCCAAAATAAATGAATGCAACACTCCCAGACATACCACACGCAGTCTCAGAGCCCCTTGGTAACTCACAGCCTGGGGGACGACTGTAGACGGTAGACAAAGCACTTTACTCTCGGTAGGTAGAGCAGTTGTCTGGTTATCCGGAGGTTCCCGGTTCGATTCCCGCTCCTCCCGGGCAGCGTGTGTCAAAGTGTCCTAATTGCTCCCATGGTCGCCCTCCACCGTCGGTGTGTGAATGTGTGAGTGAATGGGTAAAAATGTGAGGAACAAATTGTAAAGTGCTTTGTCTACCGTCTACAGTCGTCCCCCAGGCTGTGAGTTACCAAGGGGCTCTGAGACTGATCTGGAGTCAGCCGTCTACAGTCGTTTCCCAGGCTGTGAGTCACAGAGGGGATAAGAAACTGATCCGGTGTCAGCCTGCCAAAACAGATCTCAAGCTCCGCCCTCCCTTTCCTTGATCCTCCAATGAAGCGAGGGTTGTTTTTGTTTTGTTGTTGTTGACGTCTCTAGTGTCACGGATTTGAACCTTCAACACTACAACGTTGATCCGTCTCCTCATTAATTCACCTGTAAACCTGCCTCTGGTTAAATGAATCACTGAACTAATCTACACACAGGCCTAGATTTTTTTGGGGGGGGGGTGCATGGGACATGTCCCCCTCAATATTGAGAAACACTAAACATTTTCAAATAATATAGCTAATATGAAAGACAACGCCCTCCCCAAAAGAGGTCCAAAATAAGGTGGTCAAAACATGTATATATCCTTCTTACCTGTAACTATAGATACACCTCATATAACCTGTTGTTGTTCTATAGTCTTCTACAAGCTGAATACATGTCTTTATATAACCTGTTGTTGTTCTATAGTCTACAAGCTGAATACATGTTGTTGTGAAGGATCAGATTAAACCGAATATATATATTTATTTATGGATATATATTTAATAGTATTTGTATATCGTTTGATATCCCTTGTATATTCCTTGTACATATACACGGAATATCCCTTTATTCTACTACAGCCCATAATAGTTCATTCTCTTATTGGACAAAAGGACCAGGCGCCAGGGACCAGCCCCTGGCGTTCAAGTTCAAAGGTACCGACGAGACATGCCCTTACTAGCCCCAGCTCCGCGCAGGAATACGGCTACCGAAAGCAGAGCGGCACTACTTGTCCACTGTGCATATAAATATGGCGCAAGAAATGTAGAATTCCTCTTAGTCCTTTACCCTTCTACCCAACTAAGTAACAGAACGTGAAGCCTCACCCCACGATACCGCGTGCGGTGTAGTATGGTCTGTTTGGCCTTAGAATAGCAGTGAGACCTCGTGCGAATTAATAGCTGAATTGCCAGAGTTTGGCACCGTATTTCTATTAAGTAATAATAGTCTATTATGTATGGTGCATCGTGCGGTTAGAGTTCTAAAGTGAGCAGCACCCCCATCGCTTCCTCGTGTTATCTAGAGTCTTAACCAGGTTGGGCAGACCACACGTGGTGCTTTCATCCGAGGAGTTCTAGGCGAGGACCGAGTGGACCTGCACATTGGATTACCTACCCCGACGACTGCTGAGCCCTATACGGCATGGAATATCTATTTGCTTTGGTGCTTTGATTTGTGGAGCGGATAATCGCCAACACCGGTGAGTGTTGGATTTACCCCGAGAGGAGCCAAGGTGAGACGGCGCTCAGACCAGACTGAGGTCGCCTCGCTTCTTCTCCGTTGTGGACCTACAGCTACAGCTACAGCTATCGTCTACAAGAGAGCCCAAGTGTATTCATCTGTGGATCAAGATTCTACGGGCACTGTGTTCTGTACCTGAATTCTCCCTAGAAATCGTTGACCAGACGGGATACAGCCGACGGCTCTCCTACCCCCCCTACTGGCTTACAACCGGCAGGACCCTTTACAGTATATCCCGCTATAATCATTAAGTGCCATTGTTATAATTCCCTAAGAGCCAGGTTGTATACTTGCTTCCTGCGTAACCAGAGATTGGACATTCAGTGTTGATTTGCCTACGAATACTCATTTGCCTTACAAGTGCATTCAAATCATAAATGTAATAAGTAACTATTATATGTACCTTTTGCTATATATTAAATATTTGACTATTACCTTTGTGTGGACCTGATTTCATATGTGGGAAAGTGTTCATCATACTTAGATATCGTGTACTGTATGGCCAGTAATTAAAGTACATAAAGCGGTAGTGGTTTAATGATACCATACTTATCAATACAGTCAGGGAATTGTACCCCTCAGTTACAATTGGTCCTTCGAGCCGGATGGTAATTAGTGTAATATTAATATAGTGGTATTAATATTGAAATGGCCTATGATGAACACTCCACGAAACGGTCCCCCTAAAGTAGAACGCCCGCAGCGTAGACGACAGCCACCTCAGTACTTAGAGGATTACGCTGCCAGTATACTACCTAGTCTTCTACAAACGGTAAACGCGGTAAAAGTAGAAAGTAAAATTATGTCCGACCCTATCAACCAGGATACCCCGACCACAGAGGCCCTAGTGGGTTCTAATGTAACTGACCAAGCTCACGGTGGGGACCAGGAGGGAACTGACACGACTTTACCCCCCGCCAATACCGAAGAAGTAGTCCCCCCAGAGCTCCGGGAGGAAGACAACCCTCCAGAGATGGAACTCTGCACGGAACAAGATGAGGAGAGCGCCGAGGAGATAGAGCTCCAGGACTCCCCGCAGGGGAACGCATCCCCAACGGGTACAGCCAGGAGCGGCTCACCTCTACAAGCGTCTTCCCCCAGCGAGGCGGAGAGGATGCTGTCACAGGCGTTCTTCGCCAGCCTGACAGCCTCTACCGAACGCGATCGACTTCAGGGTGAACGCGATCGACTTCAGGGTGAACGCGATCGACTCCAAGCACAGACGCTTAGCGAGCGCGAACAACTCCAAGCGCAGCAACGGAGCGAAGAAGAGCACATACGTCTGGAGCTGAGACGCCTTCAGACGGAAGAGAATATGGCAAGAGACCGGGCCGACACCCAGCGTGCCGCTGCCGGTGCCCAAAGAGAAGCAGATCTCACCAAGCGCGAAGCCGAGCGCGACAGACTACAAGCCGAGCGCGACAGACTACAAGCGCAGCTAATGGAGCAGCTGATCACCAGGGCAACACCCCCTCCCTCCACAAGGGGTTCCAGGGCCTCGTCAAGACACGTGTCAAGGGCACCCTCCCCTGACCGAGCAGGCGACCTTGAACTCGACCACCAGAGAGAGTCTACACCCCCCTCCGAACTCCTTCCCCGACCGGTCCAAGTGAGACCCAGCTACAAGGAAGGAACGGCGGACACCACGGAGAGGCTAAATAAACGACTACAGGATCTAGATGACCTGGCAGAAGAAGAAGAGGGAGAAGAGGAGAGTCAAGCCCGACAGCAGCACATTACTCCACAGGACCAGGAGGTCCAGTACAGCCCAGGCTATACCCCCGCGGCTCTGCGCTACAGACCCCCGACTCGATTCACGGGTGAGCATGACGCACGACCAGTCCCGAGGAATAGCACCTGGACCAGCGGGCCATGGTACCCTGCCAGTACC
>NW_028170209.1:0-2500 GCF_963971535.1 Notolepis coatsorum
CTCACACAACTAGGGATGGGTATCGTTAGGATTTTATCGATACTACTACTCTTATCGATACTGCTTAACGGTTCGGTACTTTATCGATACTCTTATCGGTTCTTTTTGGTTCTTTTTTTGCAAGAAAAAAAGACAATTAATTAAGAACAGAATCAACATTGCTTTATTATTTATAAATACAACTTTATAAATAAGTATTATAAATAAATATAATTTCTTCAGCAACAGCAGCAGCAATGTTCTTTTATATAACTTTATAAATAAATATAATAAATGAATATAATTTCTTCAGCAACAGCAGCAACAATGTTTTAAATGTGTCTGACTCTGAATTATAGACTTTTTATAATAAACAACAAATGCAAAAGGTTAACAGAACTGTGACACTCGTTCACCCTATCCTCTGTCATCCTTCCTCTAGCTGCTAGGGTGAAAGGACTTTGGGTGGTGGAGGGAGGTAGAGGGAAGGATGTGTGGTGGCCCTGGGCTCACTGGCCTGGGACACATTGGTGGCTGACGCCTCAGCTTGACGATCTATAAAAAGTTTAGATTGTAGTATTTGTAGCTAAACAATTATTTTGTTTATTAGCCTATTTGTAATAATTCGTTATTAGCCTAGGAAACTCCGTATCTTGGCTTACCGGCGGCAGTGGACGTGGATGCAGATGGAACACTGCGCGCAAGGCAGTCGAATACGCGCATTTCTGCACACTAATATCATGTTTTGCCAACAGATGTTTTGATAAATTGCTCGTATTGCCACCCTTACTGGCAAATGTTTTGTTGCACTTGTGGCAACGTGCGTTGTATATCCATACTTTCTTTAGAACGCTTCGCTCTATCCGCCATCACGAGTCACGGTGCATGCAGACTCAGAGCTGTCTGTGTCTGTGTGCAGCGCGCTTCAGCACGGAGAACTTTCATTAAGGAGTACCCGTATGTAGCACTACTAGCGAGCGACTCGCGAGGAGTGTGTGTAATAATGACTCGCTGTGGCTCGCTTCTCGTGCAGAGACAGAGAGAGGATAGATCGTTTGCAACTTTTAAATAATAATAATAATAATAATAATAATAATTTCTCTAGAGTATCGATAGCAGTACCGAGGACGTCGGAGCTTATAAATACTCCGGTATTTTCTAATATAGTACCGGTTCCCGTTTAAAACCGGGGTCCGGGGGGCATCCCTACACACAACCATCAACAGATGCAAGACAAAACCCAGCTGCTAGAAACAACTGCAGCTGGACTTGGGCTCAAAATAAATGGACAAAAAACTCAAGTAATCAGAGTCAATAATAAAAGCACAAACCCCATAACCATCGGGGGCCAGACAGTGGAAGAGGTTGACAAATTCACATACTTGGGTAGTGTTTATAGCTGTTGATGGCGGGACTGAGGAAGACGTAAGGGCAAGAATAGGAAAAGCAAGAGCAACATTCAACAAGATATGGAAAACCTGAAACATCAAACTCAACACCAAGCTCAAAATCTTCAACTCCAATGTCAAATCCATTCTGCTATATGGCTCTGAAACCTGGAAAACCACCACTAACATCAACAATAAACTGCAGACCTTCATCAACCATTGTCTGAGACGTATCCTCAGGATCTTCTGGCCAAACACAATCACCAACATCAAGCTGTGGGAATGCACCAAGCAAGAACCAGTGGAGGTCCAGCTGACCAGGAGAAAATGGAGCTGGATTGGGCACACACTTCGAAGACACAAAACCGCAATAACCAAACAGGCATTAACCTGGAACCCACAAGGCAAGCGAGGCAGAGGAAGACCCAAAACACCCGGAGAAGAGACACTGAGCAGGAACTCAAGACAAGGGGACTGACGTGGAAACAACTGGAGAGGATGGCGCAAGACAGACGGGGGTGGAAACTTTTCATCAATGGCCTATGTTCCGAATGGAATAAAAGGCCTAAGTAAGTAAGTAACAGCGCAAGTACTCACACACATTCAACCAGAGGGGCAAGAGGTGGATTGATTAATTTACCTCTACCTAAGTCTAATTTTATGAAAAGGGCAGTATTTTATAGGGCGATAGTATCCTGGCACTGTCTTCCCAGCGATGTTAGGAACATCAAAGAAAAGGCTAGTTTTAAAAGAAATCTTAAACACTATTTACACTTGCACACACAATAACATTTTGTATTCAGCACAGCTGGAATACATGCACACCCTGATAAATTGTTTTATTTTGGTATGACTGGATTTTATCTCTTGTTTTTTCATCTCCTGTTTTACATTTCTTTTTTCTATGACACATGTTTTTACTCTATTCTTGATTAATTGTCTTTGTGATATATGCTAGGTGTATGTTATCTTGTTGTGTATATGTATGTTGTTGGACCCCAGGAAGACTAGCTGCCGCTTTAAATAAACAAATATACCCCATACTGATACTGGTATCATGAGCACATCCCTATTTTGATATATAGTTTTTTTTTTACATTCATACAGGTCTGTGACAAGGCATGCTCTACTAG
>NW_028170209.1:10000-18221 GCF_963971535.1 Notolepis coatsorum
GCCCATCGAACGAAGCTTCGAAGCTTCGAAGTATTTAAGACAGCCCTACTATATTCACTCTACAAATCTGCCTCAAGGAACCATAATGTCCACCATATTGGATTTTCCGCAATTTGGGATTTGATGTAAAACCCATTTTTGACATCTCCTAATCCATAGGTCTGATTACTACCAAATTTAATTAACTCATTTTGCGCCATACCCGAGTAAAGTCTATTGCCTACCTTTTGAACTCGAATTAATTGGTGTGAGGACACCTCTTCTCTTTATTTTTTTGCAAGGGCTCCGCCTCTCATCGGAGACAGGGAGAACAGCGATCGCCTCGAGTTTTTGTCGCGTGGAGCCCATTTCCCTATAACACGAGTATAGACATAATACACTGGGAAATCGCGATGGCGATGCGATCACTGGGAATTATTCTTTCTGGAATACCTTCTGGCTAAGGTAAGCTATATTCTATGTCCATTTAACCGGACCTGAAACATGTTTATGTAGTGATCACAGTGTCATGTTACACCGGACGTAAAACATGCTCGACAAACACGCTTGCAGTTTCTAGGTAAAACGACCCCCCCCCCCCCCCCCCCTCCCATTGATGATTTTGTGAATACACATAATACATGGTATATACCTTTGATTATACCTTTGATATATATACCTTTGAAAAATACTGGATTATTTTTAAACAGGGAGGTCTACCGTGGTATGGTGCACAAACGAAGGGATGTAGAAATGAACTTTATTGTCGATATTGTACTATCAAATGAGCCATACTATTGTCTCCATAGCTATAATACAGCACACACGATGGGTCCACAAACATAGCTAAAGCGGTAAATAACGCTGGCGCCATTACAGTACAGATTAGGGATGCACCGATCCGATATTGGTATCGGTATCGGCCGCCGATATCAGTAAAATAGCTGGATCGGGTATCGGTCAAAAAATATATAAATATATCCGATTTTTTTTTTTATTAAATAAGAAATAAAATAAGAAATAACCATTCAGTACATTTATATCTATGTGTTAATTTGTTACATTTAGTTTCACTAAGTTAGGAAAGTAATGTTTTAAGTCAAGCCTGATGTTGCCTTGCACAAAAGAATGATCCCAGTCTCTTCCACACAGTGAGGCATACAGTTTATTAATTGAATGAATGAAGTTTATTTTCTGTCTTTGTTTACAACAAATCAAAAACACACTTGTGATACAATTCTTAAAAACAAAATATATTTAAATATAAAAAAAAATTGACAATGGGTATCGGATCGGTATCGGTATTGACCGATACCCAAACCCAGGTATCGGTATCGGGACTGAAAAAGTCGGATCGGTGCATCCCTAGTACAGATGGGGGTACACGCTGGCGCTGAATGAGTGAACCAATTCACTTCAAAAAGGCGTGGCTAAGTACATAAATAGATGCAAGTCAACAACCATTAGGCGAACGAAATGTGCAGGATATGTCCACATAACTACCAGAAACATGCCCTGAAAATCTCATTAAAATTGACTGAAAGCGTCTGGGAGGCAGATCATCACAGATCCATCAAAGGGATGGATTTTTGCTACATGATATAGAAAACATAATCTACATACTGTATCTTTTTAAGTTCATTTAAGAATTTTTTTTAAAAGTAAAAGAAAATAGACAATTTTCAATTAAATAGCACCATGACAATTACATTACAAGATACCAACGTATACAGTACATACAGTATATGTCATATCACATTGTAATTTGTAATGGAAAACTAAATGTTGTGAAATATCGAGTTATACCGAAAAATATGGTGATATTATAGGAGCTGCGGAGGAGCAGGATCAGAGAGCGTAGATTTCTTTGACCACACATCACCATCATATCACCATAGGTCATATCACCATCATATCACCATATCTTTGGTCACTCAGCCCTACATGTCACACTGCACGCTCCATCTTTCCCTTGCACAAGACATTTGAATGAGTACTGATTTTTCCTTGCTTGGCTTTTCAAGGTTCGCATGTGCACTTGAATGACCCCCCCCCCCCTCCTCCATGTGCAAAAACAAAGCCACACTAGTGTTTCTGCCACCAAGGTAAAATCCATAGAAAACTCTGTGCTTAAAGAAAAAGGAAATACACAGCATTAGCTGTAGAAACCTGGAGGAATAAACTGGTGTGTCCTGAGGGCGACGGAGAGAGAAGAACAGAGAGAGAGAGAGACAGAGAGACACAGTGGAGGGGGGGATCGAAGACAAAGGCTGAGCCGTGACTGACAGGGTTAGGGTTAACAGGGGTGGGTAGCAGGCCTTGACCTTTCACCCTTTGACCTTAGGGAGAGGCGGAGCGGAGCAGGGGACCAGCAGGCTGTAATGAGGAGTCTGGTGCGTTGGTGATGAGCCGGCACTCACTGTGTGCGTGTGCGTGTGTGTGTGTGTGTGTGTGTGTGTGTGTGTGTGTGTGTGTGTGTGTGTGTGTGTGTGTGTGTGTGTGTGTGTGTGTGATGTCTCACGTCTGTGCAACTGTCTGGGTCTAAGAGTCTGCTGCCTCTGCGGCCAAACCATCCTGTCACCATATTTTTCTTAGTCTTTACGGTATAATGGTATTTGACGATATTCTTTTTTTTTCATTTTTGTTTTTCTCATGTGATACAGGCTACTTAATTCAAAACAGTGTTTTACTTCCATAATACTGCTGCAACGACCAATACATGTTTGTTTAACTTAAAAATAGTATGTATATACTATTATAGCAGTATATATATTTAGATTATTTACAATATGTATATTGTGAACAATGATATAAAGGGTTAACCTTCTGTCGTGTGGCAGTGAAAGGGTTAAATGGGAACTGCAGCTGAACTAGCATCAAACTCCTGCGTGTGTCGTTACAAGATTCAAGAGTGTATGGGTGCTCTATAGGGATGGGTACCTTTCACATTTGAACCTATACGGTACCGGTACCTGTGAATCGATACCGGTACCCAACGGTACCTTTTTTCGGTACTTTAGTATAAAATATAAAATAACTACACTTTCTAAACGTGAATCGATACTCGGTAGTACCGACGGCGACGTGTTTCGGTAAGTACCTTTAAAAGTACCGAATTCGGTACCCATCCCTAGTGCTCTATACCAGCAGTTCTCAAACTACGGGTTGCGACCCAATGTGGGGTCGCAGCAGGTGGGTGACAGTGGGGTTGTGCATTGGCAACACGAGCCCCTTCATCAACAGAGGCGACGCGACACACAGTATTCAGTACACATCTCACTACATCCTGCACATGTAATGGCGGAGGCCACGTCTGGTCTTTTGTGAGTCAATGTATACTCAGATATTAGTGATCGGGGGGAGGGACTTTCCAGGCCAAGCATATAAAGCTGATTTGATTAATTTAGGTATTGTAACCTGGACACTCGCAATGTATTTGGCCGTCTGTTCCAAATGCTGGCAAAAGAAAGGCGGAATCTAGTAGCGACACCAGCTCTACTAAAACAAAACGGAGTAAAAGACAAGTAAAGCGGCACTTGGAATTTAGACATGCTGAATTTAAAACGGAAAAGCTTTCTTTTCAGAAAAAAAAAAAACGATCTTGGAGCAGTCAACGAAAAAGGACATGCTTAGTTTATAACAGTTTATACTGTTTGTGGCACTCCAGGATAATCATCAGCGAAGATTTGTGGGTATTTACTCTGCGACTGCTTGATGTTTTTTTTGGAGGAACAGAATGTTGCAAAGAATTATTTGAAGCCCATCATCTGTAGCCACATAGAAGGGCTTATTGAACAATTTCGGAACTATTTTCAATTTGATTTCAATCCAAGATCCGTTCATTACACATGACACAACTGTCTGACACTGTCTGAGCAGGAGGCGCCCATTGATCTTTCGTGTGACGAGCTACTGTCTGAAAGTCCAGTTCACTGGACAGGCCCTCGCAAAGTTCTGGTTCTGGTCAGCCGTCCGGAACGAGTACACCCACTGTTGTCTCATGCTGCGCTGAGAACGCTTGTCCCCTTCGCACCAACATACCACAAAGCAGGCCGGTTTTTCAGCACTGACATTAATAAATACAGATCTCGCGGCTCGCCAGTAGAAGCGTATCTCTGCCTCTTTCTCAGCACAGCGCAGCCAGGTATCATGGAACTGTTCAAATGTACAAGCACAGCACTCAGCACACCCTTCCCATCTAGTTTTTTCTTTTTTATTCTTGAAAAGCGCATGTGAACGCATTTTATTAAAAATGTTTGTTCTGGCAACATATTTTGGCTAAATATGCCTCGTTTTATAAATGTGTATACAGAAACAATTCCGTTGCTTTTGTTGATTCATTAATTACATTGATAACAGGTAAACTCGTCCGAGCAAGACCTTAAAGTGAGGAAGGCGCTCGCGTGGAGGAGGGCTCTGAACGGCATGACCAGCGTGTGGAAATCCAACCTCCCCCGTCAAATCAAGCTCAGCTTCTTTCATGCAACAGTTGAGTCTGTCCTTCTGTATGGCAGTGGATGCTGGACCCTGAAGCCCCCCCTGCAGAAGTCCTTGGATGGGTGCTACACCAGAAGGATGCATGTGGTGCTCAACATCAACAGGGATGAGCATGTCGCTAATGCAAACTTGTATGGGGGGGGGGGTGCTAAAGGTGAGCGAGAAAGTGGCAGTCAGGAGAATGAGGCTGGCAGGTCACTGCCAGAGACACCATGAGCTGCCAACCAGCAAACTTGTGCTGTGGGAACCAACACACGGGCATCGATCACAAGGACGTCCCACATTAACACTATGGGGACCGTCCACGAGTTAACTCGTGATTCGATTCCATGCGTTGTGGACCAGAGCCACGAGTTAACTTGTGATTCGATTCCATGCGTTGTGGACCAGAGCCACGAGTTAACTCGTGGCGAGTTGTTAGTGTTTTATTCCATATTTATAACGCTATTAACGTCCGCGATCGACATGCATGACCTACCCACATATTTGATATTCGAAACATGCAATACCGGCCAGATCCGCTTAGGGGCGCCATCTGATGGCACTGCAGTATCATTGAGGGCATTTGAAAAAATTATCTTTTCACTGTATGTGGGCGTTTCATATGAGCCTCGGTTCCAAACGAACACCCTCCATCTTTGATCCCGTTACCGATCGCATATTTCAGCGTGGAATAATGGGATTTATGATTAGCCAATGGACATATCGATCTACCAGATGCAGATGACTAATGACAAAATGCTGCCGGCGATCACATGGCCTGACGGTAGGACACTATTCCCCCAAATTACAGCTGGATTGGACATTGTTTTAAAACCTAACGTGATCGATCACTGACATTGGTTACCTGAACGCACACTGTATTGCTAATCAATAATACTAATCGGCGTTCCCCGCCGCCCCCATTTCATCCATAGATGCTCTGTAATAGTCCGGATGCTACGCAGTTTGTTTTATTTCATTCGTATATATACAGCAGAAATGGCGTTTGATATAACGGCGCCAACGTTTAGCCTATTATCTAGCTTCCTGGAAAAAAGACTAGACGAAAAGCGCGATAAACCTTATATTCACGACGCTATAAAATGACAACCAACCGATGGATTTTTATTTTCTTTAAGCCATTATGAAGGCACGGTTTATGCACTCAAGTGACAATGAGAATGGACAGATAGCAATACTATAAATGATATATATAGCTCTTAGAAAGTACATCGGTTTGTAAACAAACCTCTGTCCTCTGAGGCATAAATCGCCGCAAGACTGTGGTCGCCAAAGTGTTAATCTACGTGGACGTACTCAGGAGAGATGTGGGAACAGAATGCACCGGCGAGCGAGCCAGAGGCATGGAGGATCGGGACGACTGGAAGCACCGGCGGAGGGCCCGTCCGAGGACGACCTAGATAGATAGTTCATAAAATATTTTTTATTATTATGTCGTGAATAGCCCTGCTTGGAATTTGCTCATAAAATGCTTAAAATGTTAAATATATGAATTCTGATTATGTTTTTGTCCTATCCACTATCCGTTCAACTTAACGGAGCAACTTAACCAGGCAGTTTATCGCCTCCTCCCCTCTCCTTTAATCAATACTCAATAATCAATATCATATGCTCTACTGTGATTATAAAAGAGCTGCCAGTCTCCTCCGCTAATCCCCCCGTGTTCCTGTTGCTCCAAACATCATGCCGCTCGGACTGGTACACACGTTACAAAGACCTTTACAAAACATTCATTTTCCGTGCACATTTTTTTAACTTTGGACCTGTACTACTACATCTTCAGGTTATGGAACCATTCTGTTTTCCAGCTCCTACCTCTCAGCTGTTGTTAAAACCTCTGTTACTCTATTTCATTAGCACTCAGTGATTTTTCTTTATTGTGTAAGAAACTTCAGAAGGTTACCTTTCAAAAGAGACCAGACTCATGCATGTGCTATAAGGAGGGCTGGGCGATATGGCCCAAAATTATATTGCGATAACGATATCGATAACAATATAATATCACTAGATTACAAAAAAAATCGAATATTTAAAAAGAATTATTATTATTATTTTTTATTATTAAACAACAGATGTATGTTTATTTTGCAGCAATTCTTTGTCGTTGCCGCCATCTTTAGTGTTACAGCCCCTCACACTCCAGTTCTCAGGCTGCAGCTGGTTTGAAAGCGAAAGTAAACAGGCTTCTCTGCTGGCTGTGGCTCCAGGGGAGTTGAACAGTTCTGGCTCTGCTAGTTTCTTTTCTATCTTTTGGCGCTTTTTTGGTGGACAAACCACCGCACATGTGCACCGTGACTCGTGACTGGAGACTAGCTCTGCTAGCACACATAGCCTACTGTGTACAGACGGTTTCAAACTGTATTTTAAATTAGAAAGCAAACAAAATAAATGGACAAGAGAAAAAGAAATCTCAATTTGGTTAGTATTGTCATTTGGACAAGCAAAGCCATTACTTTAAGTTGCAGGTAAGAAAGACAAGTCTGTCCACTGTCTCTGGTTTTAAAACTGCCCTGTTGCAGGTCACACCAAAAAAAATAAAAAATTCGATATTATTAAAATATATCCCGATAATTATCGTTATCGTTATATCGCCCAGCCCAAGCTATAAGTATAAAGTATAATAAACACCGGGTAATGCAATAAAATAATTTAAATAATAAATAAAAAAAAATCAGAGTCTCTACTCTTCAGGCCGAATGTTGAAGAGCAAAGACCCTGTATGTTCCAACAACTGATAGCAAATGATTGCATTTTTGTACAAAAAAATATATAAAGTGTGTTCAAAGGGTATAAAGGTTATAAGGTATAAGGGTATTCGATCAATGAAAAATATATATAAAGGTGTTCAAAAGGTATAAAGGTTATAGGGTATAAAGGTATTCAATCAATGAACAAACATCACAGAACAAATGTAACAGCAACAAAGGCAACAGCAAGCAATTGGCCTGCTTTTTTTTTTTTTTTTTTTTGTCGACTGCTAGCTTGTAGTGAGAAGTTTACTGCATAGCGTGTATAACATTTGTTTGATCTCATTCAGCTCTGATGTGGGTGGGGGGGGGGGGGCTGGTCAGGGCGGATGCATAGGTCATCTGCTGCTGGGGACGGTGAGGGGGTCGGCTGGGGGGACGTCTCCTCTCACTGGGTGGGTTGGAAGGGTGGGGTGTGGGTGGGGCGGGTGCATAGGTCATCTGCTGCTGGGGGCGGTTGAGGGGTCGGCTGGGGGGATGTCTCCTCTCACTGGGTGGGGTGGAAAGGTGGGGTATAGGTGGGGCATGGGGTGCTGCAGGGGTTTGTGGGGTGACTCCTCGTGGGTATCTCGTAGGCCTGTGCTTTCTCGGAGAGGCCGGTGTGTGACTGGGTCTGTTGGGGTTGCGTCCGAGGGCAGCATCCTTTAATGTTTTTGCAAATGTCCTCACTCCCGCGTTGTTTAGTTGTAGCCCATCATGAAGGTCCCATGTGCCGATGTTTGTGTGGTGGGCCAGGTGGACATTTTGGAGGGCAGCACAGTTTCTTGAGATCTCCATGTTGATTTCATGAATGATGTGTGGGGGGGTGTCCATCCTGGGGAGGAGGGTGGAGATGACTACTCTGGTATGTGGGAACTCCCTGGAGGCCTTCTCAGCCACCTTGGTCATTGCTTCAGCAGTTCCACGCTGTAGATAGTGGAGGTCATTTGTGCCCATGTGCACCACCATGTACTGGGGGCTCCCTAGAGTGTCCTGTCTGAGCAGCTCCATGGCGT
>NW_028170208.1:0-46895 GCF_963971535.1 Notolepis coatsorum
GTGAACCCCAGGGCCAGGGAGACGATACAAACACTGGTCCTTATTCTCGAAATACAAACATGTTCGAGAATGAGGTCCACTGTCTTGATCTTAAAGAAACAGAAAACATACCCCAAAACAGATTGCAGATGTAAATTCTGTTGTGAGATCGACAAAATATACAGAAATGTCGCAAAATAATTGTAATATATCAATATGCCGGAATACATTCAAGATCACATCGAAGATCCAACCAGAACTTAAGGTTATTCTATAACCCTAGTTATAGAGTATAGCGAGCGCTCTGCTCTATTGGAACTATCCCTTTAACTATTCTAATAATGAAAAATCGCACATCACATGTACACACCCACCTGCCTGGCCACACCCACATCCGCTCCTATATAAGCGGGGTCGTGGCCACACAATCAGCTCCTTCCCAAGTCTTTCACCACCAAAGGAGAAGACCGTGGGGTCCTCAGTGAGTCAGAGCAGAGCGCTCGCTATACTCATATAACTAGGGTTATAGAATAACCTTAAGTTATAGATCGTATAGCTTTACGCCCTGCTCTATTGGAACACAGGAGCTGAGCAGAGCGAAAAGCTCGACAAATGTACCTGCTGAGGCCCCCTACAACCATCAGAATCGGGGACGATCCGAGCCCCCCCGGGCTCCCCTAGTGGAGGACGGGAGGGAGATCGGATCCGACTGTGCGGGTTTAGCACCTCAAACGCACAGGGTGAGCAGACCGTGGGACTTACCTTCGTTCAGAAGGGCCCGTGACCACTCAAGCGCACATCCCACATGCCACCGGTTAACGGACGTGAAGCAAAAAAAATACGTCACAGCCCCCAACATCACGGGGTCGAAGGTCAAGAACCCAACCCCGTGGCAAGGCCGCAGCAGCGGAGCGCGGAGGAGGTCCCAGCCCCAGGACAACCCGAGGACTAGGACCCCCCGAAAAAGGGGCCTGGTGAGGTCAACGAGGCCGCGGCATCGAGACCCCACCAGACGGTCACTGGTGACACCACCCCCCACATCGCCAGCGTATCGGATAGGGCCCAAATCAAGTGAAGGCCCTTCCCCCCTTTGGCACGCCGCTCTGAAGCACTCTCCTCAAGAGGCTACCCTCCCACAACACTGTGGGGCCAGTCGGCGTGCCGGGGAGACAACCCTCCAAGGAGGTTGATCCCTCAATCCAGGCAACAGGCCCCAAGAGCAGAACTCGACCTGTGCCCGGAGCACTGCGGACTAGACAGGCGCTTAAGGGTCTACTGCAAGAACAGTATCCCGGCGGAAGGGGTGTTCGGTATGCTGTGCACCATGTCACAACCTCCACAAACCCGACCCACCAATTCCAGCGGGTTCGAGGGTCAAAGAAGAGGCTGACACAATTGGCAGACGTCATGAAAGATGCGGGGGCATACTCTCGGGCAGACGGGGTCAGGCCCGGCCTCAACCCGAGAGTCGACTCTGCTACCAACACACCGGGGAACCAACCACCCCCCTATGTTTAGTTTAACAGGAGGCGGTTGTTCCTTTAACCCACAAAGAAAACTCAGAAACATAACTGCGCATATACACAGGCTATACAAGCAGTACAAGTGTTTCAGTTTTCAAAGGGTTAACCCAGGCCAACAGAGATCAGAACCAGTCCCGCGTCCTAGTCACGCCGCCATCCCCAGTCCTAAGAGGGGGGTAGGTACGCGTGTCGATCCAAAACATCACAGAGGGCGCCACCAGGACGGTCAGTACGCGAACGCACCGCTCCTGGTGGCCCACCTCATGGGCTTGAGACCCCTCAGCCCATGTTTTGATCTACTCCGTCATCTCCCCCCGGAGATGCACGTGAGCCGTCGAGTCTAACCTAGTGCACTGGCGCTCGGTAGAGATAAAAATCTCCTTCCCAGCCGCCCGCATAAAAACGCTGGTTCTATAAATTGGGCAACCAAGGCACGCCAGCCATAAAGTTGTTCCACATTGAAACACCCAGGGCCAGCGCTATATGCACGTCGAGAACCCGAAACATATCGATGGCGAATTCTAATAAGAAACACCAGACAATGTTTCCCCCATGCTGTCTGGGAGGAGCAGCAGGAAGCCGGCCTATAAGACAGAGACACGGGTCTCATATGACGTGTCTGAGGGTAAACCCTGTCAATTCTGCTCTTTACAGAAGAGGGGAAGACAGAAGTTCCCCCAGAGAGACCTCTACGTGAGTAGCAATTGAAAAAGATATATGTAATAATTGGGCCAAGTGACCAACGACCCAATACACACTTTAATAGAGAGCAGAGCAGAAAACAAACAGTTGTCGAATGCATCGCATCATCCAACTTTGACAATGACAGAGGTCTGCAGCACAGAGCCTGAAAAACTCACGGATGTCTCATGGCCAATAGGAAAAACGCGCCCAGTGACGTATTCCATGGCCGGGAGAAATCCTGTGACCCACCCATCCTAATATGGAGTGGAACCAGGGAACCCCCCCCCTTCCCCCTCCCTGTGACGCGCTGACCCCTCAGCCGACAGGGAGACTGACAGGCAGGAGGCCCAACCTCCTGGCCAATCAGTAAAGGGGGGAGGGGTTTATTAGTCCACCCCTTATGACCCCTCACCCCTGATACGATGCAACAACAAAGCAGAGCCATGACACCAGTTGTAGCGAGCTACATGAAAGCGCATATACCTGTTACGGTAACAGCTTCACATTCTGCACGCCAGCCACAGACGATAACCTCGTTTGTGCAAAAAACTGGCTTTATACACGGCTCAGGCTTACGTGCGAAACTTGCCACCTGAATCTTTACACCTTTACCCTAAAGTAAAGAAAAAACACAGACCAAAGAGAGGTGCCAAAGACCTTGGTACAAGAGCTATATATGTAAAACTTCTGTAGGCTAACACCCAACCAGTGTGCGAACCATGGCATGGTCTTTGGGTGAGCCAACTAAGGAAAGTTTTTTTTTGCGCGGGGGGGGGGGGGGGGGGGGGGGGGGGCGTGCCTCTCAGGGAGGAGTCGGACTGTGTGATCGCAGACGTTACTAGTCTGTAGCCTGTAGTAGGTAGACAACTCACTTGTTGAGGTCCGGCCGTCTGGACGGTCTGGGCTTCCACAGCACATTCCATGATAAAAAAAAGTATCCATTTAGTTAGATCTTCATCTTCTTCTTCTGTCGAGCTGTTACCCAAATTACCCCCATCTCCAGCTTCTTCTCTCGGCCTATCCTGTGTTCTGATACGACCGCAGGCGCCGGCACGGTCACCGGGCGGTGTTGAAGATATAATGTAAATAATAGTCCCCACCGGAGCAGCACCAGCAGCAGGTGTAATTGTAACGGCGTCGCCTGTAGATGATCCCGCCTCCTGCTGCTCTGTCAGCTTCACTGTCTTCGTGAAACCAAAATTGGTTAGGCTTACTTGTTTTCTTTAGACATTATGCATTCCTGAGTGACCTTATTTACTGGCTGTCAAAACGATCACTGTGTCAACAAGTCACAGCCACAGGTTACAAAGTGGGTCAAGTTTGATTTGTGCCGTGCGTGCGTGCAGGCTGCAGCGCCGCCGCGCTCCGAATGGTAATTGCAAGAATAGCATGCATGTTGCCATATTACGTGTGAATTAGTGCGCAAATCATTAATCATACATCCAAAATAGCATACGTTTATTATTATACACGATGATGATACAGAAAATTACAGAAAAATGAGAAATGCATGGCAAAAGTAGCATTTATTTTCAGTAATTTAGAGACCCCCCAAAAAATCACAAATCATGTTTTCAGGGGAGCTGATGTCTGATCTAGGGGAGCTATAGCGGACCCAGCTCCCCCCGTGGATCGCACCCTGCACCCAACCCAGTTGTGGACTCAATGCCACGTTTACTGTTCCACCCCAGGTGAAAATCTGCATAAAATGTATACCTGGGGGTAAATGGAATATTGCTCCACTTCTACAGCTATGAATGCCCTCGACAAAATGGCCGCAAAAGAACTACAATTCCGTTTTTTATAGACTTTCAAAATGGTCGCCGGCTCGGATTAGAGTTCCACAAAACGAGAAGGTAAAACCATATTATGACACTTTTAACCTATTGCTAACCTATTGCCAACCTAACGTTTTACATTCTACATGCTTTTGTGACATGTTAGTGATGTTAATACTTGAAAACGGTTGATTTTAAAATCGCAAATTATTTCCATCACTCATAAAAATATGCCTATATGATCATAATGTCAAAAGGGGTCGGTACCGACCCCGTGGGGGGGAACAGGTTTAAAGTTCTGCCCCCTTAGCGACTATTTTGTGTTTTTTGGCTATATCTTTTTGTGTTTCTGTGTACAACGATGGCTGTGTTGATTATTATGTCATGAAATTGTGTCCATTTGCTTATTTTCCATATATTCACAGAATTTGAGAAGATTAGATTTTGAAACCCTCTAACACAAAAGTTAACAATATTAGCTTTCAAACCGTCCATAGTGGTTTATTTCTTGCCATTAGGGTTAGGGTTAGGGTTACCCAGACAGAAAGATTAGGAGAAGGTCAAATCTCATCCCTGTGCCCGTGCCCACCCCAACACTTGCTCAACAGTCCCCTAACCTAACCCTAACCCCAACCCTAACCCTAACCCCAACCCTAACCCTAACCCTAACCCTAACCCTAACCCCAACCCTAACCCCAACCCTAACCCTAACCCTAACCCTAACCCTAACTGTTGTGAAGGGCCAGATTAAACCGAATATATATATTTATTTATATATATATATTTAATTGTATTTGTATATTCTCTAATATTCCCTGATATCCCTTGTATATTCCTTGTACAATATGCATTGAATATCCATTCTAGCCTACTGAACATCCCATAATAGTCTCCATTCTACTATTGGTCGAGACCTTGGTGCCAGGCTGCCATACCCCTCAGACCCAGTTCAAACGTACCGCTCCACATGTACGAACAAGTCCTAGTTCCGCGTAGGAATCTGACTACCGCACCACTAATGGGACTATTTGTTCATATGCGTATATATACTGCGCTACTAAAGTAGGACTTCCTTTTCAGTCCAGTTTCTTACCCTCCAATAGAGTCACAGACGTAAAGCCTCCCCGCGACGCCACGTGTGGGAGTAAGGCCAAGTTCGCCTACCATCGGTATTGAGACATCGTGTATATTAATATTTGAATAGTCATATTTGGCACTATATCGTCGAGTTGGACGTAGTCTATTAAGCTAATAATAGTCTGTTAATATATAGTGCTTCGTGCGGTGAGAATACTACCGTAGTCAGTACCCCATCGTTTCGGGCAGAGAACTGGCTGCTTATCCAGGGTGGTTGACCCCACGTGAAGCTGCACCCGAGGAGCCCCAGAGCCGACGAGCGAGTGGACCTGTATACCGGATTATTCTACCGACGACAGCCCGCCTTCCCAGGCACGGATTATGCTTTGTATACATTGATTATTCCATGGATAAAGACCCCCGACACTGCCGTGTGTTGGAACCCCCCCCCCCCCTGGAGAGGACGCAAGGTGAGGAGACGCTCTGCAAGACGAGGTCGCTTCACGTCTCTCCCCCGTGGACCGGAGAGAGCCGGCCCACAAAGAGCCCATCTGCTTTCATCTGTGGTCCAAGGATCGCCGGCGCATTGAACGGCACTACAGTGGGTTCACCTGGGATACCCTTGGCCGGATGAGGCAGCCAGATTCTACCCCCCCCCCCCCTTCCTACTCCTGTCGGCTTACAAGCGACCGGATTAACCCCCCCTAGTGTGTCCAGTATATAATCATTAAAGTATCATTGCTGTTATTCCCTAAACTATTCCAGGTCGTATATGTACCACCTGCGCCTTCAGAGATTGGACATTCTCTATTGATATACCGACGAATACTCTTGCCATAAAAGTGCATACTAATTTCCATTCATAAATGTGATTGATTTGATTAAGTGCTTGCTCTACACACCATCGCTGTGTAGAAATAAAGACCTATTTCTAATTCGTACATTTGTGTTGGATCCGTTTCATCTACGTGACAGTGTTCATCATAATATATTTATGCCGTGTACTGGGTGGCCGAATATTAAGTACAGAGGTAGTGGTAGTAAGTATCATATCTAGTAATACAGTCAGGGAATTGTACCCCTCAGTTACAATTGGTCCTTCGAGCCGGAGGGTAATTAGTGTAATATTAATATAGTGTTATTAATATTGAAATGGCCTATGATGAACACTCCACGAAACGATCCTCCTAACCAACGCCCGCAGCGCGAACGACGGCTCCCTCAGTACTCAGTAATACAACGCTACCGAGAGAGAACTCGGCACGGAAGAAGACGGGGAGAGCACCGTGGAGATAGAGCTCCAAGGCTCCGCAAGGAGTACCCCGAGGGAAGGCTCCCCTATACAACCGCCTTCTCCCAGCGAGGCAGAGAGGACCCTACAGCAGGCCTTCCTCATCAGCCTGAACGCCGCTGCTGAACGCGACCGACTGCAGATCCAGCAGCGGAGCGAAGAAGAGCATATACGTCTAGAACTAAGACGCATTCAGAGAGAAGAGAATGTGGCCTGAGACCGAGCAGACAGCCAGCGAGCAGCTGCTGGTGCTCTACGGGACGCAGAGCGCGACAGACAGCAAGCGCAACTAATAGAACAGCTGATCAGACGAACAACACCCTCTCCCTCCGCCAGAGGCTCCAGGAACTCGTCTAGACACACCTCCAGGGCGGCATCCCCTAGCCGAGTAAACAACCCTGAACTTGACCAACAGACGAGGTCTATACCCCCCACAGACCACCTCCCCCCACCGGTCCAAGCGAGACCTAGCAACCGGGAAGGAGCAGCATATCCTGTGGAGAGGCTAAACCAGAGACTACAAGCACTGGATGACCTAACTGAAGACGAAGAGGAAGAGGAGGAGAACCACGCCCGACGACAGCACAGTACTCTACCGGACCAGGAGGTCCGGTACAGCCCAGGCTATACTCCCGCGGAGCTGCGCTACAGACCCCCGACTCTATACACGGGTGAGCACGACGCACGACCCGCACCGAGGAACAGCACCTGGACAAGCGGGCCATGGTACACTGCCGGTACCAGCCCATACCAAGGAGCGGGAGGAGACTCGCCTAGGAGGCCTCTCCCCCAACGCTCGCCGATGTATCCACAGTCAGCGTCATACATTGGCCCGCCTATGGTACCCGACTTCACCCAAGAGAACCGGGCCCAGTATACGGAACTCCGCATGTGTCTGGAGACCATGTTGGTGGATGTATTGGATGAACGCCATAAATACGCCATCCTACTGAAGCACTTAAAGGTGCCCCGCGCACATAATATAGCGCTCGCCTACGCGACTTCCACCACCCCATACACAGCAGCGCTGGTAGCATTGGACCAGAGGTATGGGCGCATATGGGATTACGTGATCCAGGAGATCCGACACATCGACCGCTTTGGGGAGGCATGAACTTTACGCCAACTCAAATGTGGAAAGGATCTTGGAGAAGCTGCCGCCCGCTCGACAGGAGCGTTTTAGGCGACAGAGGGACCACCGAGACCCGAATGGCCCCGAACCGAACCTCCTCGATCTAGCAGACTTCCTGGCGAGAGAAGTCAGCAGCCTACGGCTAGATACATTCGGACGGAGCACCCCTGGCTCCAGAGAAGGAACCAGACGACTAAATGATGGAAGAAGATCGGTGACTGTGATGCACCAATCGGAGTCAGTACCGAGCAGCAGGAGCCACAGTACCCCCTCCAGAACGGAGAAGTGGAAGATAGTGTGCCCCTACTGTGAGAAAGAACACTGGCTAGCGCAATGTGACTCCTTCCCCAAGCTGAACGCGGAGGAAGCAAGTCAATGGATAAAGTCCAACAAGCGCTGTTTTCGCTGTGCGCGCTCACACATGGCAGCCGAATGCCGCTTAAAGAAAAGGTGCACCAAGTGCGATGGAGCCCATCTGGACATACTTCACGACAGTAACAGACGGCGCCCTTCACCCGCACCATCCAGCAGCAAAGCGAGCGTCATGTACATCGATCCCGCCAGCAGCAGTGGAGCCCGAGTACTCCTAAAAGTAGTGCGTGTGACACTAAGCTACCAGAATAAAGTCCTGGACACTTACGCCGTCCTCGATGACGGGTCAGAGAAGACCCTGCTGCTCGCCTCCGCTGCGGCCCAGCTAGGGCTGCGGGGAAGCGAAACCCAAATGACAATTCGGACAATAAGACGAGATTTGAAGACGATAAAGGGCGAGAATGTCTCATTCTCTATCGCAGCAAGCGGCCAGCCTGAGCGACGGTACCAGATTACAGACGCTTTCACCAGCCAAGAAATAGGACTGTCGCGGTACACATACCCCGTCGCCAAGCTGATGGAGAAATATGCACCTCTGCGCAAGTTACCGATCCCGCTCATAGACAATGCTATGCCGACCCTGTTGATAGGCTCCGACCATGCAGACCTCATTGTCCCGATAGACCGGGTTCATACCGGACCCCGAGGCTGTCCTGCAGCAGTCGAGACCCGTTTGGGATGGACTCTCCAAGGCCCGCTCGCCAAATCTCTCAACCGAAGTACAGCCACTAGATGTCTCCACTCCCGAGTCACAGAGGGAGAAACCGCACTCCTGCAACACGTAGAGCGGCTATGGACCTTGGAACAAATGCCCTTTAAGAACGGAAAGAAAGACATTCGCTCTAAAGATGACATTTACGCCATTCACCTCCTCGAGACAGGGACCAAGAGAGTCCCGGTCAACGGCGTGTTGAGATACGCCACGCCACTCCTGCGGCGAGAAGGAATGCCTACTTTCCACGCCAAGACAGACGCCACAGAACGGTACCTGCTGAACACGGAGCGGCGCTTAGCCAAGAACCCCGCCCAAGAGAGTGTATACCGCGCTGAGATTGAGAAGCTCATCACAGCGGGACACGTCACAAAGATGGACATTAAAGAGGCTGACCAGACCACTGAATCGTGGTACGTGCCTCACCACAAGGTCCATCACAACGGTAAAGACCGCATAGTATTTAACTGCAGCTACCAGATCGGATCCCAAAATCTGAATAAAGAGTTACTGCCCGGTCCCACACTCGGCCCCTCCCTACTCGGCGTTCTACTCCGCTTCCGCCAGGAAAAGGTGGCCATCAGCGGGGACATTAAAGGAATGTTCCTGCAGGTGAGACTAGTAGAGGCGGACAAGCCCCTGTTACGGTTCCTATGGAGAGAGAAGCCAGGAGATGAGCACCCAGCCATCTACCAATGGGAAGTCCTCCCCTTCGGAACGACGTGCAGCCCCTGCTGTGCTACATTTGCACTACAGAAACATGTAGCAGAGGACCCAGCAGCGGACGAAGAGGTCCGACACAGCGTAAAGAACAGCTTCTACGTAGACAACTGTCTACAAAGCCTTTCAACCCAGGAAGAAGCCGAGGCTCTCCTGATTAAACTCCGCGCCTCATTGATCAAAGGCGGCTTTGATCTCAGGCAGTGGGCCAGCAGCGATCCGCAAGTACTGCGCAGCCTCTCCTCCGAGGACAAGGCAGCCAGCAGCGAGACCTGGATGGCTACAATCCCGGGAGAAGCCCAGGAGATGACCCTGGGATTGGTGTGGCGATTCAAAACAGATTCGCTTCACTACAGACACAAGCCCCTGACTACGGAGCAGGGAAGGCCGGCGGCGGCGCCGACCACCAGACGGAGTGTGTACACAACACTCGCCCGACAATATGACCCGCTAGGATGTATTCTACCGTACACCACCAGGGCAAAAATGATTGTACGAGCATTGTGGGACAAGGACCAGGGCTGGGACGACCCCATTCCCGCACACCTTGCATCCACCTGGAGAGAGTGGGAGATGGAGCTCCACTCACTCCCAGGCGTTAATATGCGCCGAAGCTACTTCCCACCCACGGTGAGGCCAGAGACATGTAAAATGGACTTACACGTCTTCAGTGACGCCTCAGAGGTCGCATACGGATCAGTAGCCTACTTGCAGGCCCAAGAGAAGGGGGGAGAGATCTACACAGCATTTGTCCTCGCCCGCTCGAGAATAGCCCCACGCAAGCAACAATCTATCCCATGTCTAGAGCTCTGCGCAGCCCTAGCCGGAGCGCACCTAGCCACGCTCATCCAACATGAGCTCACCATACCGGTGTCTAGAACAATCCTGTGGTCAGATTCCACGACGGTACTCGCCTGGATCAAATCGGACTCATGCAAGTACAAAGTCTTCGTGGGAGTCAGAGTCACCGAGATTCAAGACTTAACCGAAGAGTTAACCGGAGAAACAGAGTGGCGCTACGTTGATACAAAACAGAACCCAGCTGACGTCATCACCCGGGGGATGCCCCTGGATGACCTCACCCGTCGCAATGTCTACAGTGACGGCCCCGCATTCCTAAGACTCCCGGAAGGACAGTGGCCCATGTCTATCCCGAGGGAAGCAAGTCCAGAGGAGGTGGAAAATAAGAAGTCTGTGTTCTGTGGATTGAGCACCGTAGCCTCCACCGACCCTAACATAGACGATTGCACGTCCATAGAGAGTGCACAACAAAGAACATTCCTGCGGTACCACCCGGAGTGCAAGTCCCCCGCTGATATGTCAGCAGCTAACTACGAGGAAGCAGAATTGCTTCTACTGCAGCGAGCCCAGAGAGACAATTTGACAGAAGGAACAGTCGTCATGATTATTGATCAATCACTGCCCAGAGCTATGTGGCCGGCCGGCCGCGTAAGCAAAGTGATCACCGGTGCCGACGGCAAGGTCCGAGCAGCTGAAGTGCTCGTCCAGGGTCGCACTTACACCCGTCCCGTGGCGAGGCTCATAGAACTGCCTCGACTCCCAGACACAATCGATGATGACCATGACCCTATAACCCTATGACTTTGTGAAGTTGACTGACCCCTACAGCAAACCCTTATGTGTAAATAGACAACGCGATTAATCTGTCTCTGTTTAACTGATTAGGTCTGGGACCAATCAGGGGGTGGCTGTTGTGAAGGGCCAGATTAAACCGAATATATATATTTATTTATATATATTTAATTGTATTTGTATATTTTCTAATATTCCCTGATATCCCTTGTATATTCCTTGTACAATATGCATTGAATATCCATTCTAGCCTACTGAACATCCCATAATAGTCTCCATTCTACTATTGGTCGAGACCTTGGTGCCAGGCTGCCATACCCCTCAGACCCAGTTCAAACGTACCGCTCCACATGTACGAACAAGTCCTAGTTCCGCGTAGGAATCTGACTACCGCACCACTAATGGGACTATTTGTTCATAGTGCGTATATATACTGCGCTACTAAAGTAGGACTTCCTTTTCAGTCCAGTTTCTTACCCTCCAATAGAGTCACAGACGTAAAGCCTCCCCGCGACGCCACGTGTGGGAGTAAGGCCAAGTTCGCCTACCATCGGTATTGAGACATCGTGTATATTAATATTTGAATAGTCATATTTGGCACTATATCGTCGAGTTGGAC
The DNA here is from genome assembly GCF_963971535.1 of Notolepis coatsorum. Taxonomy (NCBI): domain Eukaryota; kingdom Metazoa; phylum Chordata; class Actinopteri; order Aulopiformes; family Paralepididae; genus Notolepis; species Notolepis coatsorum. Next base: position 11,481 of record NW_028170208.1, read on the forward strand.
GTAGTCTATTAAGCTAATAATAGTCTGTTAATATATAGTGCTTCGTGCGGTGAGAATACTACCGTAGTCAGTACCCCATCGTTTCGGGCAGAGAACTGGCTGCTTATCCAGGGTGGTTGACCCCACGTGAAGCTGCACCCGAGGAGCCCCAGAGCCGACGAGCGAGTGGACCTGTATACCGGATTATTCTACCGACGACAGCCCGCCTTCCCAGGCACGGATTATGCTTTGTATACATTGATTATTCCATGGATAAAGACCCCCGACACTGCCGTGTGTTGGAACCCCCCCCCCCCCTGGAGAGGACGCAAGGTGAGGAGACGCTCTGCAAGACGAGGTCGCTTCACGTCTCTCCCCCGTGGACCGGAGAGAGCCGGCCCACAAAGAGCCCATCTGCTTTCATCTGTGGTCCAAGGATCGCCGGCGCATTGAACGGCACTACAGTGGGTTCACCTGGGATACCCTTGGCCGGATGAGGCAGCCGGATTCTACCCCCCCCCCTTCCTACTCCTGTCGGCTTACAAGCGACCGGATTAACCCCCCCTAGTGTGTCCAGTATATAATCATTAAAGTATCATTGCTGTTATTCCCTAAACTATTCCAGGTCGTATATGTACCACCTGCGCCTTCAGAGATTGGACATTCTCTATTGATATACCGACGAATACTCTTGCCATAAAAGTGCATACTAATTTCCATTCATAAATGTGATTGATTTGATTAAGTGCTTGCTCTACACACCATCGCTGTGTAGAAATAAAGACCTATTTCTAATTCGTACATTTGTGTTGGATCCGTTTCATCTACGTGACAGTGTTCATCATAATATATTTATGCCGTGTACTGGGTGGCCGAATATTAAGTACAGAGGTAGTGGTAGTAAGTATCATATCTAGTAATACAGTCAGGGAATTGTACCCCTCAGTTACACTAACCATAACCCTACAAATGGAAATATTTGGAATCTTTGATAGATATGTTGAGTTAGGTTCATAGTGGTATTCATAAAAAAATTATTGGAACGAAATATTACAAATTAAGTTTTTTATGACCTTGAACGTGATGCAATCTTTTCATGCACTAAGGTGACAACTCTGTCAGTTACTTAACAAGGCACAAGGGTTAAACGTAAACATGATACACACAACCCTCTTTACACAATAAAAAAGGCAAAAGTTCACTCTCACTACTGCAAGAGGAACGCCGTCTTTTATGACGAGAGAAGACATAAGTCCTCGACCACGTGCTAGCTACAGGCCTTGCTAAGTCATACATAATAGCGACCAAAACAATTTTCAGATAAAACTGCACCACTCCCTAAGCAAGAGCGCAACCCCAGCAGTTTACACCGTATCCCCAAAAATATAGTGAATCAACACACGTTTTGTAAACAAAATCATATTTGGGGGGGGGGGGGGGGGGGGGGGGCAAACCGGGGAATAATTTCACCCACCCCCTCACCACCTCACCCCTGATACGACGCCAAAAGAAAGCAGAGCCGTGACACCAGGTGCATGGCGCGCCAGATGAAGCACATACTCACCCGTAGATTAAAGCTGTACATCATGCACGCCAGCCACAGCCGATAACCTCGTTTGAAAACAGGTTTTATCCACGGCTCTGGCTTATGTGTGAAAACTTGCCACTCGTTATTTTGATCTTTACCCGACTTTCAATGCCCAAAACGTGATAAGACGTTTTATCAGCCCAATGCCTGAAAGCCCACGACGACAATTAGCGCTTTCTTTTTTTATTAGCGATCTGAATTCATATTTCATCAACCGAGTCTCCCGTTGGTATGCAGCCCCTGTAGGAGCTCAGATGTGAAAAAACCGCCCCCTATCGTCTCCCAGATGGTAATGCACCCTTTTGGAATGGACTCAATGAAAATGAATGAGAAAAGAAAAATCCGGAATCCACATTTTACTTCTCAGGCATGTAACCCGAGCCGATCGGATTCATTGTGGAGCCTCAGAACAGCATGGAATACATATGTACAGTATGTAGCATTGGATCAATAAAAGCGATAGATTTTTGGAATGGCGATCAGGAATTGGAATGATCTTTTTGGAGAACATCTGATCTGAGGTAAGGAATCTATTTTACAAGTCTTGGGATAATCAGAGTTGTATTCGCTGAGATCTCAGCGTTCGCCCTATGTGTGATGGGTCTGCTTTGAGGAAATCAGAGAATCGATTTTTCAGATCGCCTATATAGCGTGCATACGTACACATATACTATCGATAATCTAGCGTTTATTTAAAAACGATTCATAAATAGGCCGAAAAATGACAACGTTTTTGTGTATTCTAGAATATTCCAGAAAAGGGCGATTATCATGGAATATTTATATTTTCCTTGAAAACGAGGGCTTTTCAAAATGCTATAAAACGTAAATGAACCGATAAAAAAACAATCCGCTTCGACAATGTTGACTGGAAAACGAGTCATTGATAAGCGACGGGCAGATTAGACACATAATTAGGCCATAATTTAAAACATAGATTAGGCGTTATTAACGCATTGAAGTGGATGGTGGGCATTCAAGCGGTAAATCAAGATTAAGCTTGGGCTCTGAAAGTGTTAAGCAAAGAAAAATAACAAGCTAAGAGAGGGACTCAAGCCCTTGATCACATGCCACTATGTACAACGCTGTAGGTTAACACCCAGCCAGTCGTGGACTCAAGCCACGTTGTCTAAATGTTACATGAACACACACACAACTTCTCATCATACAACAAAAAACCCCAGTTAATTTTCACTCACGTAAAAATAACGCTGTTTTTAGGTAGAGAGAAAGACATAAGCCTTGGCCAAATGCTAGAACCTAAGCTATACAAAATAGCGACCAAGACAATTTTCACACAGCACACGTCGTATCTCCAAATGCAGTGAAGTAACATATGTTTTGTTAAACAAAGACATCGTTATTAACCAAAGAACATTCGGGATGGGGAGGAAGGAAGAGTGGGGCAATGTCCTACGGACACCTACCTGCACCCTCGTACGCAGGACGAAATGGCAGCAAACACAGGTTGGTCTACCACGTTGACGAGGCCTCTCGCTGGCGGGGCCAGAAGCGGGGCCAGCGCGGTGGCAGAGGGTATCCGTTTTTTAGAGACCCGAGGAATTGAACTGCAGACTCAAAATCACTGCCCCAGGAGAACAAAGCTACGACTTCACTGAGGAGGAGCACTGTGTTATCGTGGGGCATCAAACTAGAACCCCCTCCACGCCACTATGAGAGGCAACGAAGGGATTCTAGCCTGGAGCCGACCTTACGCAAGCTGCACAGTTGTCCCCTCACAACTGACACACCTGAGGCTCGCGTCGCAAAACATCACCCGCCCAGAGAGACCGTCAGCTCTCACACAGCCTCTCGAGCCTCTCGAGGCATAGCATCAAGCTGCAGAGCCGGAGACAATGCCGGCGGGGATTGCTCAGCGACGCGTGCCCCAATGCGAACCGCCGGTGGAGGTCAGAATGATCATCATCTTCTAGACTCTCCGGTGGTGAAGACATTATCGCTTTATTTTCTCGAAAAATAGTGAGAGAGAAAAAACAAAGATACAATGTCAACGCAGCTTCTTTACTAACTAACTACTTTTAGCACTAAACTAAAGTGGTGTATATACACAAAACTTCTCTGTGGTGAAAGTAGGGAAGGAGCTGATTGATGTGGTGTGGCCAGGCAGGTGGGTGTGTACATGTGAATGTTTTTTCATTATTAGAATGGATTAAAGGGATAGTTCCAATAGAGCAGAGCGTAAAGCTATACGATCTATACCATGTGAAAACATGACCATTAGGGAGCACACCAGAACTTAACAGAACTTTGACAGAACTCTCCCATTAAAGGTAGCATCTGTAATGTAGTCAAACAGCAACCTCTGGCCTAAAGAGCCCTGCTTTGGTGTTGCACATTGTTTACATTTTTTTGTTTTGGTCTGATGTTTCGGTTGGGGTTTAGTAACTTATTATACTGTGACTTTCTCCAGAGCAGTAGCAACCCCTCCCCTATACCCACTCAAATCCAAGCCACACATCAGACCAAAACAAAACATGTAAACAAAGTTAAATACCAAGCTCATTTGCCCGGGGGTTGCCGTTTGACGGTGTTATCAGTTATCACACAATCTCTGTCTCCGCCCCAAAGAATCACAATCTCTGTCTCCCCCCCAAAGAATCACAATCTCTGTCTCCGCCCCAAAGAATCACAATCTCTGTCTCCCCCCCAAAGAATCACAATCTCTGTCTCCCCCCCAAAGAATCACAATCTCTGTCTCCCCCCAAATAATCACAATCTCTGTCTCCGCCCCAAAGAATCACAATCTCTGTCTTCCCCCCAAAGAATCACAATCTCTGTCTCCGCCCCAAAGAATCACAATCTCTGTCTCCGCCCCAAAGAATCACAATCGCTGTCTCGGCCCCAAAGAATCACAATCTCTGTCTCCGCCCCAAAGAATCACAATCTCTGTCTCCGCCCCAAATAATCACAATCTCTGTCTCCCAACCCAAATAATCACAATCTCTGTCTCCCCCCGAAATAATCACAATCTGTCTCCGCCCCAAATAATCACAATCTCTGTCTCCCCCCCCCCCCCCAAAGAATCACAATCTGTCTCCCCCCAAAGAATCACAATTGACCACTTCTACCGTCCTCTAGAATCTAGATGACTGTTTTCTACTTGATCTGGCAAATCTCTCTGCTGTCCCTCCAAACTCTAGCCCTTGAGGTTTTCTTTACAAAGATACAAGGATTAGGAATGTTTGAAGTCATTGGTCAATATGGACCTCCTTGACCTCCTTCTTTGTCAGTAAGCACAGGTAGATAGATACTAGGGATGTTCGATATTGGCTTTTTTACCGATATACCGATATTGTCCAACTCTTAATTTCCGATACCGATATCAACCGATACCGAGATATGCAACACACAGGTAGATAGATACCCTGCTATATCAACACACAGGTAGATAGATACCCTGCTATATCAACACACAGGTAGATAGATACCCTGCTATATCAACACACAGGTAGATAGATACCCTGCTATATCAACACACAGGTAGATAGATACCCTGCTATATTAACACACAGGTAGATAGATACCCTGCTATATCAACACACACAGGTAGATAGATACCCTGCTATATCAACACACAGGTAGATAGATACGCTGCTATATCAACACACAGGTAGATAGATACCCTGCTATATTAACACACAGGTAGATAGATACCCTGCTATATCAACACACAGGTAGATAGATACCCTGCTATATCAACACAAACAAACCTTTGGTGACCCTCTGAAACCCCATTTCAAGAGGTCAAAGTCACTGACCCTCCTCTCTCTCCCTCGCTTCAACCTGTTGTGGAATATTCAAAGGAGCCAAACAGTGAAGCTGTAGGAATTCAGACAGTGAATTTGTATAAAAAATATAGAACATAGTTTATTTCTGTTTCCATGGCCATAGAAAAAGTGATCAGTTTATCATCAGAGACACACGAGCGTCTGAACAGAAAGTGACATAGAACTTTGGTCAGACGTACATTTAAATACATCATTTACATGACGTACATGAGATGCCAGATATAATAATGAAGGTAAACAAATAAATGCCCTAGTGAGAGAATGAAACAAAAGACGGGTCTAGGGCTTTTGTTATGTCTTCACACACGAACTGGAGTCCAAAATAACCTTGGGCGTCTCATATCTCCCGGCCCTTTGGCTGTTGTTTATAAGACACCGTCAGACTGTCGTGTCTTTGCCCAGTATACTAGTTGATCATATTAACTAGTCAAAGATGTACAGAGATTTAACACAGATGGACATAAATAACATTTCTGTCACAAACCCCTTCACTCTCTCTTTCAAATTCTCTCAGTCCTTTCTGTCCCTTGACCCCCCCCCCCACACACACACACTTTATATTTTCCCCTTTAGTCCAACATCTTCACTGATACACGTGTTGTTAAAACTCACTGTATGCCGTAATTGGCCTAAAGAGTCCATTAAACCACAATGTTTTACTAGAGTTCTATTTTCTCTTCCTCATCTCTCCATCCTTCTTTTGCACAACGGCCAGGTATGATCTCAAACGTTTGTGTGGCCAGATGCTCGAGTGTTTTGTACAATAGTACACACACAATCCCTGTGGCCTCTATAACCTCTTTCCGCCTCTGGACAAAGAAACGCAAACACCTCAGCTCTCCGGTATTTTGTTTTGCATGTATTCGGAGGGAAGGTATTCGTTCATTTGAATACATTATGGTTTCAAGAATAGAAAACAGTGGTGTCCCTGACCCAGTGTGTGTGTGGATAAATGATCCCTGGACTCGTGTGTGTGTGTGTGTGGATACATGATCCCTGGCCAGGACAGCATGCACCACTTGTTGGATTGTTCCTTTGGTTTGAATCATGTCAAACACTGGCCTTTTTATTGTCAATACATTTTAGCTTCCTCTTTAGCCCGAGCGGTCCGTCGGCGGACCGCAGATGACTGCCTACATAGATATGTTCCAAACCGCCCCCTCAGGTCCTCTAGTGCGGACCTGCTCAAAGTGCCTACAATGAAATATAAAGAATATGGCGAAGCAGCTTTTTGTTTCTATGGGCCGACGGCGTGGAATAATCTCCCACTACATATAAAACAACCAGCCTCTGTGGATAGCTTTAAAGCACAGCTCAAGACCTATTTTTATACTCTTGCTTTTAGCTGATTTTAAAATCCCAATTTAAAATTTTTAATTTGTTTCTGTGACTTTGACATGCTGCACGGTCGAGTTTCTCAAGCCAGCACTGTCACTCACCTATAAGGAAACAACCCCTCAAAACGTACAGAAGGCCTCTCATATCTGTACTCTCTGTCCCTGACATGCTGCGGGGTCAGTCTCATCGGGCCAGCAGTGTCACTCACCTACAAGGAGGCAACTCCTCAAAACTGACTGTTCTATTTTATTCACAGAATATGCTTACTTCATATATGCCTACCACATGTATCTATTGCTATGTTCGCCCATCACCATCACAATCACGCGTGCAGTCTAACGCCTGCCCCGTCTCCCTGTCTCCCTGTGAGTGGCTGTCCCGGAGTGATGACCGGAGTGCTGGACGTCCCATAATGACACCAACCCAGGATGCGACCCCCCTCTGCATACCCCCCTGTCTCCCTATCTCCGGCTGTCTCGGAGTGATGACCAAAGTGTAGAACGTCCCGGGAGGACGCACCCCTGTGCCTCAACTAGAGCCGCTATCAGTTCTATCTTTAATCTTATAAAATGTTCAGTTGTTATCACTATCAGCTCTATATAAAATTTTTCAAAATGCTCAGTTGCTATCACATGCACTCATCTGTGTGTCACTACGCACATGGGTGCATGCTTACCAACTGTTCGCCTGTTTTTAATGCAACATGCCACACTAATATCACCGACATCTAAGAAGGGAGATCCCCCCTTGAATGGCCCTTCTAAGGTTTCTCTCCTCCATGTTGCCTGTGGTGCATTTTTTCCTATTGTTAGGTTTTAGTGAGTTTTTCCTTACCTTCGCGTGGGGTATGCCTGGGAGTGTTGCATGCATGCATGCATTCATTTATTTATTTTGAGTTTATTCAATTTTTTTTGGACCTTATGGTATTCTTATTTTTTCTTGACTTATTGTGTTGTTTCTTCTTGACTTGTTTAAAGAAGACGTGTCTCTGTTAAGCACTTTGAGTTGCACTCCGTGTATGAAAGGTGCTATATAAATGAAGATTATTATTATTATTATTATTATTATTATTATTATTATTATTATTATTATTATTATTATTATTATTATTATTATTATTATTATTATTATTATTATTATTATTATTATTATTATTATTATTATCACGTCATACATCCATGTCTACAGATTAATGTTGGGTTTATTTTTTTTAAATGTAGCCAAGAGTAAAGACCCTAATCCTGTCAAAACAGCAGTCATAGTGTATATTTTCAGCAATACGTTTGTTTACCAATAGGTTAAAGTGTTATTAGTGAAATATTCGTTTTTTAAATGCATTCATTTACAAGTGATTATCCGCCATTTTGAATTTGCGTCGCAATTCTCTTTGTAGTCATATGAGGAGATGAGACCTTGAGCTTTGAATGAGCGTTGGCATTTCAAAAAACGACATTACCCAGCTCATGCCAGCTTCCTGCAAGCAAATTACTTGTGGATGAATTCTTTTTATTTCTCTTATTTTTCGGGATTATCTACCACAAAACTGAACGTTATTGGCATAGATTGGAGCGCAGTTAGTTTGTCTACCTTCTGTGAACGTTTAGCAAAAATCTGCGTTGCAAACCGATACAAAAATGGCGGAGCAGTTTCCATTATAAAGAAATAACTGTACTTACAGTAGATTTCATTCACAGTACTCGATGCACGCCTGGTGATACTAAATCCAAATTGAACTCTGCCATTGGAAAGAGTAGATTTTGCCCCATCCAAAGATGTGCAACTTGGCTATAATAAGGTAATTTATAGGCCTGATATTCTATATTCTATAATCATATTTCAAATTGCATGTGTCCGGATGGCAGAATTCAGTACTGTATCTACAAAACCTTCTGTTTAATCATCTTCCCTTTATTCATTTGCTTAGATTTTTTGTACACGTGATCTCAAGAAGGTGCTGTACGAGCTCAGTTTTTCATGTCTGGTCATTTTTAGCATGGTGTTATTCACCGTCAAAAATGCAAAGAAAAATCTTAATTTATATTCTCCCATCAAAATGTACTCAAGCCTAGTAGCAGACTAGTATCCACTTTTTCTCCTCCTGTTTTTTTCTGTGTTTTTCTCCCATCCCAATTTTAGTCGTTATGCCAATTCCCCCATCCCCTTCCTGGTCGTTGCTCGCATATGCCCCCCATTGGTCGGTCTAGGGAGCCCTGAAGTCTATCAGATGCTTCCTCCGAGACATAGGAGACAGCCAGCAGCATCTTTTCACCTGCCAGCGCGGACTCTCATTGGTGAAGTGTAACGTGTGGGAGGATCACACTACCCTCACCATCTCCCTCCCTCGCTGTGCAGGCGCCCTGACCGACCTGCAGGAGTCGCTGTTTACAACGACCAGAATACCACCCCACCGGCTTCCCTCCCGCTGACTCTGCCAATTGAGCCAGTATGACGGCTGGCCAAGCCGGAGGCAACACTGACAGCCGGATTTGATACCAGTGTCTCTCGCGTTGGTGACGAGCGCTTAGTCCTCTGCGCCACCCAGCCGCCCCAGACACAATATTTCTGACACTGGGAATACATTCCCTGAGATCCATAGATGTTCCTAGATACCAATAACATGCAAATGGAAGAGTTAAACAAAAGTTTAAAAAAAATACATAATAACCATATTGTGTAGGAGAAGTTTAGAAGCCTAGAGGCTTATCGAGAACTTCCCCTGTTTTGTAAATCAAACATACAAAAATATACATATTAATAAGAAAATACCAGTAATACATTCAAAAGATATGTGTTAACACAAACATACATACACACAGTACATACATGCATATACTGTATACTGTATACGTATAAAGTACAAAGTACAAATCTTGCAGGTCCAACGAGTTTAATGAGTATATTTGTTTCTCTGGCCGAACTAACGTTAACGTTATTAATCCTGCGGCCTTGCTTTATTTAAAAACAGCCAATCAAATCCCCATCAATGCAAAATGAACCCGCCCATATCCATGCTGATTGGTCCTTGTGCAAGACTAGAAAGCGGGGATCTTTGATTAAACACCTGCTATCAGAAGAATAGACCGTCGGAGTGACAATGCTACAGAAGATGGGCACAAACGATAGTACGAGTGACGAGTGATGAAGAGGACGAAATGCAACATTTCATTGCCCGGGATAAAAAAAACATTTTTACTTTTACTTTTTAGTAGTTAAGTACATTTAAAAGTAGAAACTTTTTTACTTTTACACAAGTGTGTTTTTAGCCAGATACTCTGACTTTTACTTGAGTACGATTTTGAGACGGTACCCATACAGTACTTTCACTTAAGTATCATTTATGGGTACTTTTTACACCCCTGATTGTAAGTTACATCACAGACGGCAACGAGAATGAGTACAGAGCCCTGGTGGAGAGCTTTGTAGGGTGGAGCGACTCCAAGACCAAGGAACTGGTGGTAGACTACTAGAGGCCCCCAACTCCCATCGCCACTAGAGGGGAGGAGGTGGAGATGGTGAAAACCTACAACTTCCTTGGAGTACACTAGAAACTAGACTGGTCAGTCAACACAGAGGCCTACAGGAAGGGACAGGCTGTTCTTCTTGAGGAGGTCCTTCAAATGTGTGCAATAGACTGCTACAGTCCTTTTACCAGTCTCTGTAGTATCCAATGTCCTCTTTTTTTCCGTTGTATGCTGGGGGGGGGGGGGTTACATTAAGCCAAGAGACACCAACAAACTGAACAAGCTGGTGACGAAGGCTAGCTCCATGGTGGGAGTCGAGCTGGTCAAACTAGAGGTGGTGACAGAGAGGAGGATGTAAAGGAAGCCGGCCGCTATCCTGGAGAACCCCTCCCACCCTCTCCGCTCCTATGAGAAGCTAGCCATAAGCACATTCAGCCATACACTCATACCCCCCGCCCCCCCCAACACTCAACTAACCACCTCAGGCCAGTCCTTCATGCCAGCGGCCATCAGGCTCCACAACCAGGGGCATGGACTGCTGCCAGCAGCTGGAGAACTAGCGGCAGCAGAGCTTGAGAACTATTAGGAAAGTCTGACCCTTAACCACTAAGTGTGTTTGACTCTTAACCACTAAAACCTGTATGGACTATAACATATTTTATGACCGACTTCTCATATCTTCTCATATTTTATATTCAGATTACATATTTACATATTTTACCCTGCCCATACCTGTACCGCCCCTCCCCCCTCCCCCATGCTGCTAATATGACAACCTGAATTTCCCCAAGGAGATCAATGACTCAATAAAAGTTAAATAAAGGCTGAAACATTCTCCACAGTGTACCAAAATGTGTTGGTGTTTCAGGGCTTGTATAGACTGGAGCGTGGCGCCATCAACTTCGTAGTGGAGTAGCAGGCCTCAAGTATGAAGAACAGCGTGGAAAGGACTCTAATGCTCCAGAATCAAGAATCAAGAATCAAGAGGTTTATTTGTCACATACATACCAGGGCATACAGTGAAATGCAGGTGGTCATGCCCGCTTTGATTGTGCAAAATACAATAATAAAATAGGCATAGAAAAAATTAAATAGGTAAGACATGATAAAAGAGACATGCTAAGTTCCCGAGAAACTGGTTCCTATATACACTACTATACAATATACAATTTACAATTTTAATTCTTTAACTCCTTAAACTATCTAAACTATACTATGCTGACAATGGAATTAAGGTACAAAGTTCATCTCATCTTCACAAGCTAAGACCCCGTAACACTGGCACCATTGATAAACTTATGCTGCGTGTAAAGATGCTGGCATTTTTCGTACCAGATATCAGTCTCCTCGACGACCGCTCATCTACTCAACTCCTCCGTCATCATCGTCGATTTGCTCATTCTGGACACTATCCCGCCCGACAAGACGCTCTCCTCATCCCCCCTCAACTCGAGTACTGCCTTCAACCCATTCTCCCAACGTTTCCAAACTTAAAATGACTCTCCTGAACACCCGCTCACTTAGCAATAAATCATTCATTATTCATGACTACATCAGTGAGCAAAACCTGGACATTGTTTTTTTTTACCTCTGAAACGTTTTACAACAAACGATCGATGCACTGTCACACTGTCACCACAGTTATATGGAGAAATCACACTATATGTAAGGCACTATATAAAATAAATGCATTATTATTATTATTATTATTACTGATTGACATTGATAAATATAGAAACATATTTTTCATATTGTTAAATCTGTTGACACAATATAAAAGTTGTCAATTATGTTGTAATAGATAGGATGGTTAGTTCTTTATAATCTGTCTTTACTTCTCCTCGTTGATGAGGCGGAGGAGGAGTGACCCTATAATATGTTTCTCAATGAAAATGTAATTCTGTAAACTATCGTTTGTGGCCAGATGCTAGAGTGTTTTGTACAATAGTACACAACAACACACACCACACCGAGGGACATAATCCCTGTGGCCTCTATAACCTATTTTCCGCCTCTGGACAATGAAACGCAAACACCTCAGCTCTCCGGTATTTTGTTTTGCATGTATTCGGAAGTATTCGTTCATTTGAATACATTATGGTTTTAAGAATAGAAAACGGTGGTGTCTCTGGCCCCCGTGTGTGTGTCCCTGGCCCTGTTTGTGTGTCCCGATCAATTAATAGTGAAGAAATATGTTGGTGTCTGACATGAGTCAAACCAAAGAGAAGAATGCTGGCCTGGGACTATTTAGTCGCACAGACCTGGGGGCCAGTGTGTCAAGCCAGTACATTTTAGTGGAGAGAGAGAGAGAGAGAGAGAGAGAGAGAGAGAGAGAGAGAGAGAGAGAGAGAGAGAGAGAGAGAGAGAGAGAGAGAGAGAGAGAGAGAGAGAGAGAGAGAGAGAGAGAGAGAGAGAGAGAGAGAGAGCGAGAGAGAGAGAGAGAGACAAGCCTGGGTTGGATTAAACCCTCTTATTAGAGAGAGTGAGGGAGAGGGTGAGAGAGAGAGAGAGAGAGAGAGAGAGAGAGAGAGAGAGAGAGAGAGAGAGAGAGAGAGAGAGAGAGAGAGAGAGAGAGAGAGAGAGGCCTGGGTTGGATTAAACCCTCTTATTAGAGAGAGTGAGGGAGATGGTGAGAGAATAGGAGTAATCAAAGAGCCTTTCTTTGATTAAATACATCCATTTTCTTATCCTTTTGATCTCAGCTCTACATGACATGTCTGAAGCTGAGATGCAGAAAGATGCAGACTGACTAAGAGAGAGAGAGAGAGAGGGGGGGGGGGGGAGACAGAGAGGAGTGTGGAGGAGACGAAGACGATGAGGTATCAGAAAGCCACCACAGATGCTCCATGCTCATCCTTATCTGATCCTCTCCCTGTATTGTTTACAATATCACCTCAAAGGAACACAGTGGAGGGGCGGCTAGGTGGCGCAGTGGGCAAGGCGCTCGCCACCCACGCAGGAGATGCTGGGTTCGGCGTTGCTACCAGCTTGGCCGGTCGTTCATACTAATACAATTGGCAGAATTAGGGGGTGGGAAGCTGCGCAGTAGAATCAGGAAGCGACAGGGGCGGCGTGTCCCTCCCACGCAGACCCTCGCCGCTGAGAGATCGCGCTGTGCAGGTGAAAAGATGCGACGACTGCCTCCTCGAGTACCGGAGGAGACACGTGATGCAAGGCTTCGTCCACATTGCAACCGGCTTGTGGGAGGCATGGCCTAACAACGTTCGAGACAGGGGAGGGTAGAATTGGACAATACGAAATTGGGGAAGGGAGACCACCACTCACCACGTGTGCCCACGCGGGACGAGGCAGTGTGCCGGACCGACACAAGATGGCGAGCCAACCCACTGAACCTCAGATCTAGATCAAGGCTATGCCTTGATCTGATTACCCCTGTTGCCTCAACACCCTGTTGCCTCAACAGCCTGGTAGGATTGTGAAATTACCTTCCTCATTCCCAGTGAGGAAGTGGATCAGGAATTAATGAACTAATTGAACTTGAGTCACAAGAACTTCCAAGGACAATCATATCCTTTTCTATGACACTAACTGATTGAACGAGAGCACAAGGACTTCCAAGGGCTTTGACCCTGTTCACCTTTTGTATTTTGATATTGTATTTTGTATTTGATTGATGCACATTGTATAATGGGTGCTGATATTTCTCCTATAAGAAGGGAGAGTTAAAGGGTAAATGCACCCAGTAAGATACTTGCACAACTGATATTTCTCCTATAAGAAGGGAGAGTTAAAGGGTAAATGCACCCAGTAAGATACTTGAACCACTGATATTTCTCCTATAAGAGGGAGAGTTAAAGGGTAAATGCACCCAATAAGATACCTGAACTACTGATGTTCTCCTGTAAAGAGGACCAGTTAAAGGGTCAATGTACCCAGTAAGATAAGATAAGATAAGATAAGATATTCCTTTATTGATCCCCTTGGGGAAATTCAGGCATCATAGCAGCATGGGGGGGAGGGGGGGAGGGGTACAGGTAGTAAAACAACACAGTATACAGGTAGTAAAAGACAACACAGGCAGTGTAAACAATTTGAAGATACTTGAATCTCACTGATAACATATTGATTATAGTTGAATCACTGCTGGTTCTCCTGTAAAGAAAGATGGTTTAAAGGGTAATTTCACCTGATAAGGTATTTGCATTCCTATAACCTTGAATATTTCTATTGGTACTTTGTTCGTATTACACCTGCAAAGGAAGAGTTTAAAGGGTAATTTCACCTAATAAGGTACTTGCATTCCATGCACACTTAAAGGTTTAAATTAATATGTTTAAACACTTACCTATTGAAATGATAAACTGATATAGAGTTTACTGAACGATAAACTATTATAGAGTTTACTGATCTGCAATTGCAGAAGAAAGATAATGAGTTACTCACGAAAAAGGGATACATCTAATGTCCAACTTTAAACGTTAGGTTATGACTATAACCAAGTTCTGTTAGTTAGGGGCGATGCTTGGCATCGCTACTGCACTATCTCGCGTACGTGCACGCGTACTGAATAAACCACAAATGTACCTCTAATACCAGTATTAGTCTGACCACACCCCTCATCAGCTTACCTTCATAAGCAGGTGTGTGGTCACCTGCTCTCCTCCTTCCCAAGCTTTCACCACAAGGTGAGGACAAGGGCTGCAGCGGCGTCCGATGCCAAGCATCGCCCCTAACTAACAGAACTTGGTTATAGTCATAACCTAACGTTCTGTATCGTTAGTGGCTTAGCTTGGCATCGCTACTGCACAAGGGAGGCCAAGCGGAGCCACTTGGCTGACAAATACACCCCGCTGACAGCCCCCCAAAACCATCAGAACAGGGAGGGCCGAGCCCCCCCGACCCCCCCTAATGGAGGGTAGCCCCCCTATTAGGGACGTCACGGGAGGGCGACGGACCCGACCGTGCGAAGAGGCACTCAAGCAACTCAACGCACAGGGTGAGCAGACCGTGGCTTGACCCCACGACTACACACACGCACAACCCGCATGCCACCCGGGAACGAACGGAGGAACAACCTCGTTACTGCCCCCAGAATCACGGGGTCAAGGGCAAACCCAACCCCGTGGCAAGGCCGTAGCAGCGGAGCACGAAGGAAGACCCAGACCCACCAAAAGGACTGGACTCCCTGGAATGGGGGCCCGGAGAAGTCCATGATGCCAGCATCAAGACCCCACCAGGTGGGCACGTAGTGCCCCGCCCCCCACATCGCCAGCGTATTCGGACAAAGGCCCCTCAGTTACTGCACCTGGTATTCCCAGGCGGAACCAACCAGGCCAGAACCTGCCCAGCTTCCGAGATCGGACGAGACCGGGCGTGTTCAGGTCGGTATGGCCGTAAGCCGAGCGGGCCCCGTCCCCCCAATAGTACACCGCCTGGCACACTGACCCTGCAGAATAGGCAGTCAGCATGGCCGTAAGCACACAAAAAAGGTTAACCAACGGAAGCAGGCAGCGCACCGGGGAAAAACCAGGCAACAGGCTGTTAACCCTAGCCTGGAGACTGCGGACGAGACAGGCGCCAGAGGGGACAGCTGAACACAGCCGCCCCGGCGGAAGGAGCGTAAGCTGGCGGTGTTGCATGACCAAGCCTCCATTTAACAACCCCCACCCAGAGGGGTCGAGGCAGAGAAGGCTGACACGATTGGCAGACGTCATGAACGTGCAGGGGCACCCTCAAACGGTGAACCCGGGAGTTGACACTGCTCCAACACACCAGGGAATCAACCACCTCGGTGTTACCCAATGCGGTGGTTGTTCCTATAACCCCTCAAGAAAAAACTCCAAAACACACCTGCGGGTATACACCGGCTATACCGCAGTACAAGTGTTTCAGTTTCCAAAAAGGGTTAACCCAGGCCTACGGGTCGCAAACATCACTTCGGACCGGGCCTGGCGGTACGGGAAGCACAGGGTCACCAGAGGAGGTCAAAAAACCACCCCCACAGGCCCCTCTTCGCCATGCGTGAGAGAGGAGCGAAAAATAATGGAGAACCAGCCCCTAAGCACACCGTACCTGGTATTCCCCGGCGGTCTCCCAACCAAGTACTAACCAGGACCAACCTGTGTAGCGGCCGAGATCCGACGAGATCGAGCGCGTACAGAATGGCATGGCTGTAAGCCATGACGACAGTGCTGAGTAAAAACATACCCAACCAGGGTCTCCATAGCGCTTAACCCTGTGACACCCAGACCGACCTGGCATTTTTCCCCCTGAAAAAAGCCCAAGTCCCTCAGGGTACCAGAACAGCAGATCTGCATCCCCGGCGGACAACGGGTTCAACTGATCTGGACCAGCGTGACCAGAACCAGTCCCGTGCCCTAACCACGCCGACATGCCTACTCCAGGAGAAGGGCAGATATGCGTGTTGATCTTAACATGAAAAGAAGGCGCCACCCAGACGTCGGGACGAACCGCGCCTGGTGGCCCACCCCAAGGGCGTGAGACCCCACTACATATGTTCAGATCCATCCCGTCATCATCCCCCAGACATGAACGAGAATCCGTCGACAACCCACCCAGGTCATGGGATGTGGTCGCCGGAAGAGGAAAAACCCCCATCTCAGTTGCTTTATAAAAACGCTGTTTCAACCACAAGCAACTAAGGCGTGCCAGTCAATCGCCTGTTTACAGCGAGCTAGCACTATACGTGCGTCGGGACACACCCCCATCAATGAACAGGCTATTTAGACCTGTCATTGAATCCCCAAGGCGCCCAGGGGAACGACAAGAGGGGTGTGACACTCCCTAACTCCAACACTTCTGGAATAGAAAGAAGGAAGCATCAACAGTATGTATCCCAGTCTACACAGCCGGGGTAAAAAATGTTCACATTTTTACATCCCACCACCCTCCCATAGGAAAGAGACGGGGATCCCCAGAGAGACTTCCCACGCGAGCTGTACAGATTGAAAAGAATATATTGCACCTTGAGCCATGTAAAAAACTGGTTTTAGGGCCTCCGGGGAAGAGGCACCGAACCCATACACACTCAATAAACGAATTGAATCGAATATACATACAATAGAAAAGGACCCTTCTAGAGGGTCCACTCACTTTGACAATCTGAGGAGGAAGGCTCTGTACTCTGATGGAGGCTTCCTCACATGGAAGAAGGAGTCCGAACTCACAGAAGGCCTGAGTAGGCGCTTGGTGAGGAGGAGCCCTGACCACCCCCCCTGAAAACAGATCCATCACATGGACCTGAACAGCACACGGAAGTCCTACCAACAGAGACGCGCACGGTGACGTACTCTATGGCGGGGGAATTCCTGCGGTGCACACGCCCAATATACCAGGCCGTGGGACCAGGAACTCCCTCCCCCCCCCCCCCCCCCCCCCCCCCGTAACGTGCCGAACCGCCACGTGACGGGAACCTTGAAGGACAGGGGGTGTACCCCTGACCGACAGAACAATGGGGAGAGGAAAGGTTACCAGTTCACCCCTTTACGACCCCACACCCATGATACGACGTAACGACAAAAAGAGAATATGACACAGTCATAGTCAGCTCTATGAAGCGTTTCACAGCTCCACACAGCGCACGAGCTAACCTGCTATCTGATTTTTACTAAGGAAAAACACAGAATAGAGAGGGCTCTAAGAACCCCGGTCCAACATACACATGTGCTTCTGTGGCCAGTACAACCCAGTTGTAGGTCACATGACACACACAACCCATCATCACCTACAAAAAATGGCAAAAACACTCAACAGAGGAACGCCGTTTTTTTCACAATGAGAGAATACATCATTCTTGATTAGTATCGACCACAGGCCTTGCTAAGCACACATGACAGCAACCAAACCAATTTCCCTTTAGGAAATAAGTTTCTCCAGCAGATTTAGCACAACCTCAGCAATCAAGCTGAGAGTTACATCGTATCCCTACCACACAAAAGACACAATTAATGCACAACATGTCTGATAGGAGGTGATAAAGTCCCCAGGGAACCGGGGGGGGAAACACAATCCTCCTATTTTACCCTCAATACGGCCAGTTAAAACAGGAAAACCTGTTAATGTGTGAACTCACTGTTCATTGTCATTACAGTCTGAGAAAGAACATTCTTTTACTCACTCGTCACCAAGCATAGCTTCATAGGTTAGTTGCCTTAGTAGTGAGTACACGGTACACATAAACACCATGATGTTTCTCACACAACAACCAGATCAATACATCACGACCTGCACGGAGAAGCTAACTGCCAGTGACAAAAACAGCTCACACACAACCCGCAACGTATCTCAAATGCATTGCAACAACACACGTTTTGGGAAAAAACACCGTTATTCACAATACATTTAGCAAGGTAAAACCAGAAGACGTGTTATGAGGTCTGGCCAACCCCGTACCTGCCCGGAACGCAGATCAGCGAAGTGCAGTCACAAGCCACCGTAGAACACAGCCGTCCCGTGTTGTTCGATCCGGGCAGCGTCGCCGCTCCACCAGTCGCTACAGTCCTCTTTGTTGACGCAATCCCCGTCTAGGCTCAGGCAGGGTCGACGAACATCCCCTGTCAAGGATGACGTCGTGGTCAAGAGTGTAAAACATGTTAAAATCAAAGCACGTTCAACAGAATAGCATCAAGCTAACGGCTGCTCCAACCGTTCGGGTGCTATTGCTTCCGCTCGCGAGACGCCGATCTACGACGCACGCGATCAGGAGCGAGCTCCCGGCGGCGCGCGAGAAGCCAAGCTACCCCGCGCCAGGCCACCGACCGGCTAACCGTAAGCTATGAACATGTAAACAATGACATAACACTCACCCAGACAGGCCGCCGTTCTGAACCCTCCTCACTTTTTAAGAGAAAAGAGAAAACAAGACGTCAACACCGCTTCACAACGGTGACATTAACACGTCCGGCGGAATCAGCACAGTACCAACTGGCCTGTATAGCTGACTTTGAACATGAATCTGCCGCTATCGCACATTACATGCACATATCCCCTCGTGAAGGAATACTCTCATTTGGATATGAAAGATGGGGTCTTAACACGGTGACAGAGAGAATCCACTCGTCCAGAACACACAGGGATCACCAGTGTCAATGGTCGCGGCCCACTAGTTAAAACTATAATGGTCGCCAGACCAAGGCCTTCTGTCGCCTAGACGGCTAAACAAAGGACCCTAGCCTGGGGCCGGTTTCCATAAACTTTGTCAAGTAGCCCCCATAGCACTAACAGACAAGTGGAGCCCGCCAGCAAACACTACTCACCCAACCTGGAACGCACCGCTCCTCACAACAGCGGCATGTCCGACAGTTCAGCTGTGGCCTGACAGGTTTCACCCCAACAAACACAGCAAGGAACTGCAGTTGAGAAGCATGCAGCGGCGTGCTCCCAATACGAAAACCGGTGGAGGGTTTGTAGAATGATCATCATCTTCTAGACACTCCAGTACGAAGACAATATCGCCGTATTTTCTCGAAAATAGTGAGAGAGAAAATAAAGATATGATGTCAACGTATCCTTGTTTCCCAAGCTGTTCCTAATCCAATTTCTTCCATCATGGTGTCAAGTGTGGGGATCTACCGAGGCACCTCTTCCTTGTGGTGAAAGCGAGAAGGAGGAGAGCAGGTGACCACACACCTGCTTATGAAGGTAAGCTGATGAGGGGTGTGGTCAGACTAATACTGGTATTAGAGGTACATTTGTGGTTTATTCAGTACGCGTGCACGTACGCGAGATAGTGCAGTAGCGATGCCAAGCTAAGCCACTAACGATACAGAACCTAGCTTATAGTGATAACCTCAGAGACGTCTGAACCGAACCAAATGTGTTGATCCAATCAACCTAGGACCTGATATCGAACTAACCCTCCTGGTTAATGAAAGAACCTAAAAGGGATACTTCACTTTACCTCACTGTATGTATTGTAATTGTCTAGCTAGCGCGCTTGTTGTGAATAAACTACCGGTCACTGTTATAACCTTGTCTTTGGTCTACTACTCCTTTAACTGTGTATATTACTCCTCTCCTCAGTCGAACCTAGAACTTGTCCGTGGCGAACAGCTGTTACTGTTAGTGATACAAGTGCTACACTGCTATCAACTTTTCCGAAACTCTACGAGCGCGCAATGAGCACAGGTGATAATCATCACGCTGATGGATGGAGAGCCCGCACCTGCCTGCTAATCACCACACCACCCTACAAGATACCTGGATCTCCATGCATCAGCGTCAGATCTTTGTTTAAAGGAAAACGCCAAGATTTTGGGAAATTAGCTTATTTGCCATCTACCCTGGAGTTAGACAAGAAGATACATACCTTTTTCTTCTCTGTGCATGCAGTAGGAGTAGGAAGACGTTGGGAACTAGGCTAATGGAGGAACCTACTTCCAGTGACTGATGCTAAGCTAGGCTAACGGTGCGCGTCTTCCTATTCCTACTGCATGCACAGAGAAGAAAAAGGTATGTATCTTAACACTCCAACATTTTGGGAACCCTGGAGTTAGACAAGAAGATGCATACCTTTTTCTTCTCTGTGCATGCAGTAGGAGTAGGAAGACGTTGGGAACTAGGCTAATGGAGGAACCGACTTCCAGTGACTGACGCTAAGCTAGGCTAACGGTGCGCGTCTTCCTACTGCATGCACAGAGAAGAAAAAAGGTATGTATCTACTTGTCTAACTCCAGGATAGATGGCAAATAAGCTAATTTCCCAAAATGTTGGAGTTTTCCTTTAAGATGGCCTGGCAAGTATCTTTGACATTCCTTCTCGTGATAATGTTTTTTCGTCTTTTCTGTGTTAATCCTCTTCCCATTGTGTTCCCGTGTATCCACCCTTTCCCTGATTTTTGACGCCTCATGTTATCGTGTTTTTGTCCGCGTGTCTTCACAGCTCCTACTCTCTACCGGTCACGGTCATCCGCCCGCCAGGCTCAAGACGCATACACAAGTTCAAGTTCAAGTTCTTTAATAGTTGTCATACAGAAGTACAGAATACTTTCATACAAAATGCTTCTTACTGTTACGCTCCAGAGACTGTGCTAGACAAGATAGTATCAAATAACATAATAACATAATATAGCATGAATTTAGAAGAAGAAAATGAGGTCACAGTTGTTCGGTATAGACATATGTACAATGTTCTGAGTTACCATATAATATACAATACACAACTATGCAGTGTACTAATGTACAGTACTATCTAGTGCAAAGCAGAAATGGGATGAGGTACAATTTTAGGTACAATTTACAGTAAGGTGTACGAGTTGTAGTGCAATCCTTCATCCATAAATATAAAGTGTGGGGAGTGGGTGCTACAGTGTGTTTGTTTAAAGTGGGTGTGTGCTATAAAGTGTGTGTAGTGGGTGCTACAGTGTGTTTGTTTAAAGTGAGTGTGTGCGTGTGGATGTGTGTGCTATGTGTGTTTGGTGGTTGTTGTTGTGTAGTGTTCATTCATTGTTCGTTTAGCAGCCTGATGGCCTGGGGATAGAAGCTACTTCTGAGTCTTTCTGTGCTCGCCTTGAGACTCCTGTATCGCTTGCCTGACGGCAGCAGTTCAAAGAGGCAGTTGTTCGGGTGGCTCGAGTCCTTAATAATTCTCTTAGCCTTCCCCTTGCAACGCTTGTAGTAAATGTTCTGGAGGGTGGGGAGCCCCCCTCCAATTGTGCGTTCGGCTGAACGTGTCACTCTTTGTAGTCTGCTTTGGTCTTTTGCAGTGCTATTCCCAAACCAGGAGGTGATGTTGCCGGTCAAGATGCTCTCTATTGTACATGAGTAGAAGTTCTTAAGGATCTTCTGGCTGACTTGGAACTTCCTTAGGCGCCTGAGGAAGTAGAGGCGTTGTCGTGCCTTCTTCACCACACTGTTAATGTGTATGGTCCATTTCAAGTCCTCGGATATGTGGGCTCCGAGGTACTTGAAGCTGTTGACTCTCTCAACCGGTGCCCCGTCGATGCTGAGGGGGCTGTAGTCCTTGACCCCCGACCTCCTGAAGTCCACAATCATCTCCTTTGTTTTGCTGACGTTCAGGGAGAGGCTGTTTTCCTGGCACCATCCCGCCAGGACCTTGACCTCTTCCAGGTAGGCCCTCTCGTCGTTGGCAGAGATCAGGCCCACCACCACTGTGTCGTCAGCAAATTTGACGATTGTATTGCTACTCCGCTGAGCCACACAGTCGTGTGTGTACAGGGAGTAGAGGAGGGGACTCAGAACACAGCCCTGGGGGGCCCCTATGTTGAGGGTGATGGATGAGGAGGTGCAGTTGCCTGCTCTCACCACCTGGGGTCTGCCAGTCAGGAAGTCCAAGACCCACTGGCAGAGGTCATAGCCCAAGCCCAGGTCCCTGAGCTTGGCTATGAGTATGGAGGGGACTATGGTATTGAATGCCGAGCTGTAGTCGATGAATAGCATTCTCACATAGTTCCCCTGCCTCTTGTCCAGGTGTGATGCTGCTGTGTGCAGCACATGGGATATGGCGTCCTCCGTGGACCTGTTGGGGCGGTATGCAAATTGCAGGGGGTCCATGTTGATGGGGAGGGAGGAGCAGATGTAGCCCTTTACTAGCTTCTCAAAGCACTTCATGGCTATGGAGGTGAGAGCTACAGGGCGGTAGTCGTTGAGGCAAGCAGGCTTGGATTTTTTGGGTACAGGGATAATAGTGGACTTCTTCAGGCAGGTGGGGATGACAGCCTGTTCTAAGGACAGGTTAAATATGTCAGTGAATACTGGGGCCAGTTGGTCGGCACAGACTTTTAGGACGCGGCCGGGGATGCCGTCCGGACCTGCTGCCTTCCTGATATTCACTTTTTTAAAGGTCCGCCTCACCTCATGCTCTGTTACCCTGAACACTGCGCCTCCATCAGCAGCCGACCACCCCCCCCCCATTGCCGAGGCTTGTGAGCTGGTGTTGTTATTACCAGCATCAAACCTCGCATAGAAGGTATTGAGGTCGTTTGCTAAGGAGATGTCACTGTTCAGTTTGAGGGAGGCGCCTTTGTAGTCTGTCATCGTTTTGAGCCCCTGCCACATAGCTCTAGAGTCAGCTTGTTCAAACTGGAGTTCAATTTTATCCCTGTAGCGCCGTTTGGCCTCTGACACTGTCCTCCTTACGTTGTGTTGCGCCACCTTGTGGTCGTTCATGTTGCCTGCCACTAGGCCGTCATTGTATGCTTTGGTGCGCTCTCTCAGAGCTTCACGGACGGATTTGTCTACCCAGGGTTTTTGATTTGGGTAAACTTTCATTTTGGTAGTGGGGATTGTTTCTTTCACCCTAGTACAGACATAGTCCAGCACTGTCTCCGTGTAGGCATTAATGTTATCTGTGTCGCGGAATACAATCCAGTCTGTGTTGTGAAACACTGACACTAGTGTATCCTCTGACGTCACATCCCATTTCTGCACCTCTCGCGAGACTACGGGAGTACTTTTAATTCTTTGTCTGTACTTTGGTGTAAGGAAAATGGATGCGTGATCTGACTTGCCAAAGCCACTATCAGAATGAGCCTTGTAGCCACCTTTAAATTGCGTGTAACAGTGATCTAGGATGTTACCGCCTCTGGTGTTGCAAGTCACATGCTGGTAGAAATCAGGCAATACCTTTCTCAGATTGGCGCTATTGAAATCTCCCAGTACTAAAATGGCGGCGTTAACGTTCGTCGCTTGTATATTGTTTACCTCGTCGTGTAGTCTGGAGAGCGCGGCGTTGTTGTTGGCTTGCGGTGGAATATACACTCCGACCAGGATGATCGCCGTTAACTCCCTCGGGAGGAAGAAAGGACGACACTTGATGGTTATATATTCCAGTTCTGGGGAGCAGTGATTGGATAATTCCTTCACATTCGTTGGATCACTCCAATTTTTGTTAAACATGAAGGCAATACCTCCACCACGTTGTTTACCGGACTCTGATTGTGTCCGATCCTTCCTATGGATAAAGAAGTGATCCGCTGGTTGAATCGCGTGATCTGGAACCTCCGGTGTTAGCCATGTTTCGGTGAAGCAAAGGACATTGCAGTCTGGTATTTTCCACTTTTTTCAACATATTATTAAATACCCTTCGGGGTTGAACATTCTCCTGTCTCCCGTGTTGTGCATTTGAGCCTACCTGTTACCAAGTCCTAACACATTGGGTATTCAAAAGGTGGAGATGATGATGATGATGATGATGATGATGATGATGATGATGATGATGATGATGATGAAGATGAACAGTGATGTGTCCAAAGCAGCCTTACGTTACACAAGTAAAAGAAAATGGCTGTATGGCCGGGTCCCAGTGGGAATAATTGGCACTATTAATGCCACGCTCTACCCATTGAGCTACAGGTCAACTCACTATTAACTCATTCAGCACCATACCCAAGATAAGTCGGGTTATCTCGCCAGCGGTTGAGCGCCATACCCGAGATTTCGCGTGTTTTGATCCTTTGATCTTTTTCCTTTGATCCCCGTTCTAAACCATCATCCGGATCGTTCTATGTGTCCCTGGCTCATTTGCCTACGTTGGAATTGCAATGCCGATTGAATCTCACCAGGTGGCATTTTTGAACTCAGAAATAAATGGATCAGGAGAGGAAATGAATGAACTCGACTATCAAGACTCGCTCTGGACTTCCGGTTTAAGATGTTCGGGTAAGTGGCCATAGAAAAGAGCTCCCGGTCAAAGAATATCGAAAAAAGGTACAACTATCTAAATCGAAATCTAAAACAAAATAAAAAGTGACAATTCAAGGATATAAGAGAAAAGGAAGGATGAACACGAGAAAAATCTAAAGAAAAGCGACCCCAGAAGAAGTACAAACACCGGAGGAAAGTTATCGACACGAGGAGGTGACGCAGGAGGTAATTCAAGCTAGCATGACGCAGGGCGACAGAGCAGAGGTACCCACTTGGGTAGCGGAGCTACAAGCTAGCATACAGACTAGCATCCAAGCTAACACGCAGAACATCCAGAACAACATCGACAGACTCAGGGAAGAATTAAGGAAGGGTCAGGACGAGCTCAGAGAAGAAATAAATAAGAGACTCGAGACAATTGATGGAAAACTACAGGAACAAGAGAAATACATAAGGATGCTAGAAGACAGGACAGCTGAAACGGAGGAATGGAATACAGAAATACAAGGAATTTTGACGGCGACGCTCGAACAACAAAAAATTTTGAGAGAAAAGCTAACAGACTTATAATAATAATATACGAATATGGGGACTGAGAGAAGGGATAGAAGGAGACTCGATGACCAAATATGTAGACAACCTAATTCGAGGAGAATTGGAAATGTCAGACCTTGACGAGATAGGGATTCAAAGGGCACACAGGACCCTAGCGCCAAAGCCACAGATAAACAGACCACCGAGAGCAGTTATAGTTAATTTCTTGAAATTCGAAGTCAAAGAAAACATTCTCAGAGCAGCCTGGCAGACGAAGATGGAGGTGGAGGGACAGAGGATAACCTTCGACCATGACTATTCAACAGAGGTGGCTGTAAAACGTCTGAGCTATGTTCAGATAAAAAAAAAGACACGGAGAAGGGGAGCAGAGAGGAGACGAGAGGGGACACGGTGATCCAAGGAAGGATAAGTACAATACACATTAGACTGGTATACATGTGACACACACAATACAAGTAAATGTAAACATGAAAAGGACTTATGCAATGAGAAGATGGTAAAGTACATACGAGATAATTATACCAAAAGTTATAAAAAAGGACATGGAGATTCAAGAGATATATTGAGACGGACATGAAAGAACCACAGGATTACACGTGACACATAATACAAATAGACGGGAACATGAAAGTGACTAATGCAGAGCTTATGACCGGGAGCTCGGAGGCCGCACACAGAACGAGTTGGACATGTATAGTGCGCATCTTTTAGCCACTAGGGGGAGCCCTCTCACTAGGAGAGCCACTACTCCCCACCCGCCAGCGGGGGAAAGAGGGATACGACTGAGACCCTCAACTACCATGGAAGTTCCAAGTGTTAATGTTGATGTTAATGTTTATTATGGTTATATGTATGTAAATCAGACAGGGATAGCAGAGGCTACAACCACAAATATTATTTTATGTGACATGGGTAGAACGGGAGAACATTTGGAGAAGAAATATGACACAAGTTAAGGGTATCAAAATGATGTTGTTGAATGTTAATGGTATGAATAGTCCGATCAAAAGGAGTAAGGTGATGATGAAACTTAAGAAAGAAGAGGCGCAGGTTATCTTCTTACAAGAAACACATCTAATATCACAAGAACATGAAAAGCTGAAGAGATTCGGGTATGAGAATCTGTTTTATAGTTATTTTAAACAGAACCTTAGAAGAGGAGTAGCTATACTAATTAAGAACACAGTGACGTTTGAAATGATCAGGGAAATAAGGGATAAAGATGGGAGGTATGTAATGGTCAAGGGGAAAATGGAAGGTCAAATGGTAACACTAGTGAATGTGTATGCTCCACCAGAAAGTGAGAAATATCTATTTGAAACAATCTTTGATATCATAGCGATGGAAGGGGAAGGGGTCCTAATCAGTACAGGTTATTTTAATGTAGTACTGAACTATGACATAGACACGACAAGCACAAAGAAATGGAGGACAAACATTAGCAAATATATGAATATACAAATGGCAGAATTAGGAATCATGGATATATGGAGAGAAATGCACACACTAGATAGAGAATACACACAGTATTCGCATCCACACACAACATATTCAAGGATAGACTATTTTCTCATGACAACAGGGGACAGATACAGGGTAGAAGACTGCAGGATAGGGGTAACGGACATATCAGACCATAGCGCAATATATCTGACAGTGAATCTTAAAAGTAGGCGGAGAAATACAGTTTGGAGACTGAATGTAGGACTATTAAATAACAAAGGTTTGGTTAATGAAGTAAAAGGAGATACTTCTAGATACAGAGAAGAAAATTATAATGGAAATGTAGACCCAAACATTTTATGGGATGCACTAAAGGTAGTAATACGTGGAAAATTGATAGCAAAGACGGCATTACTCAAGAAGGCCAGAATAGAGACATACCAGAACTTGATAAAGAAACTGAAAGAATTAGAGAAAGAACACCAAAGCTCAAAGAACCAAAAGACACTTAGAGAGGTAAAGGAAGTTAGAGGAAATATAAACAAAGAACTGCTGACAGAAATAGAGAAGAAAGCTAGATACATGAAACAGACATACTATGAAGGAGGACCGAGAGCGACCAGACTTTTAGACGAATCAGGACACAACACAAACTGAATACAATACACACAATAAGGGACACGAACACAAACAAAATACTAAGAGAACCAGCTGAAATAGAGAAGACATTTGAAGAATACTATAAGAAACTATACACACAACCGATAGCGGCAGGAGAAGAGGAGATAGAGAATTTTTTTGAAAAATTAGATCTACCATCGATAGGGAAGGAACAGAACGAGATATTAAATGCAGAGATTACATAACAGGAAGTGGGGAATGCGATCAGTAAAGCAAAGAGCAGTAAGTCACCGGGTAGCGACGGATTCCCCTCTAAATTCTACAAAACATTTAGACAGGAACTGAGCCCCATATTAGAAGCAGCATTTAGACACACGATGAAAGAAGACACAATGCCACCTTCATGGAAAGAAGCCATAATTACTACAATTCCAAAAGACTGCTACTATGTAGCAGTTTCAGACCTGTGTCCATACTTAATGTAGATTACAAGATGTATACATCATTATACAACGGCATGCAAATTTCTCGATTCTGATTGGCCATTCACACGTCTTTATTGACAACAATCCACGGTCCTGGGCTCAGGACCCGCCCACAACCAAATCACATAACCCTCCCCGGCTCACTCCGGGAGAAAACAGGATCGCGAACAACAAATGGTTATGTTGAAAGCACCATAACGACTAAATATGAAGCGATTCTGTCAAGGGGAATGTGTTAGTATTTTAAACAATGTTGGATGATGTAATTGATGGGTCTTGACTCAATCTAGAACAAAAGAAAAATCGCGGATTGATTGATAGATTAATTGATTGATTTAAATTTCTTCCTTCCTACTTTCCGACTGCAGCGTTCTCTCTCACACTGTCCGACGCTGGCGTACCCACAAACACACACATACACACACACACACACACACACACACACACATACACACACACACGCACACACACACTGTGACACACACACACACACACACACACACACACACACACACGCACACACACACACACACGCTCCTGTCTGCAACAGCGGGGGAGTCAGACTGAGAGAGAAGCAGCGCTGTTTTAAGTGAGCATGGTCTATTGAATTGATTGATTGGTTGATTGCTAATTTTATTACTGTACCCCTGGTTTCCAACTGGTTAAGTTTAGGCTAAAAGAAATAAATAAAAAAATAGGGCGAAGAAAACGTTTTTTTCCTATAGGGCAAAGAAAACGTTTTAATAAATTTTCAATCAATCATTCCAATAATA
Source organism: Notolepis coatsorum (assembly GCF_963971535.1). NCBI lineage: Eukaryota > Metazoa > Chordata > Actinopteri > Aulopiformes > Paralepididae > Notolepis > Notolepis coatsorum. Next base: position 40,115 of record NW_028170208.1, read on the forward strand.
CACAGTTGGATGTGTTAGTTGGTTGGATGCACTTCAAGCTGCTTCCACATGAGGCAACTTCTCTCAATCATTCCAATAATACACAGTTGGATGTGTTAGTTTGGTTGGATGCACTTCAAGCTGCTTCCACATGGAGTTGTGGGAACTACTTTTTCTGGCGGATGGTTTTTTCAATAAATCTTCGATTAATGTGTGTTTATTGTATAGAAATAAGGTTGGATGAATCTGGCAGTTGTATAAAAGCTTTACACCACGTGCAGTCGTGATTTGTGACCAATAAACCATGCCTAGGGGGGTCTAACGACCCTCGGCTGCGCCTCGGGCCTAACAACCACCCCTAGGCATGGTTTATTGGTCACAAACCACTCCTGCGTGTGATGTAATGCTTAAATAATATCCAAAAGATTTGAGACATTTATGACAGATATTATAGACGAAGACCAGACCGGATTCATTAAAGGAAGACAGACACAGGATAACATAAGGAAGACAGTGCAGGTGGTAGAGGAGATACAAAAGGAAGGAGGAAGTGCAGTATTAGTTAGCCTAGATGCAGAAAAAGCATTTGACAGTGTAAGCTGGATATTTCTATATAAAGTATTGGAGAAATTTGGATTAGACAAAAACGCTATGAAAACAATTAGGGCATTATATCAAGAACCGACGGCAAGGATTAAGGTAAATGGTAGTCTGACGGACCGGATTAAACTAGAGAGAGCTACCAGACAGGGTTGTTGTCTTTCGCTGACACTCTTCGATGTATTCATCGAACCACTGGCTCAACTAATTAGACAGACCAAATACATCAAAGGGGTGGAGATAAGGGGAACATAACATAAATTGGGACTGTTCGCAGACGACGTGATAGTATATATGAGACAACCAGACACAAGCTTTCCGACACTGATGGATTTACTGACAGAATATGGATATTACTCAGGGTATAGACTCAACGTGACGAAGACACAGACTTTAGCACTGAACTACAATCCAACGATAGAGATCAAAGAAAAATACAAAATTAAATGGGACATGGACAGGATCAAGTACTTAGGGGTGAACATTACAAGAGGGGTGGAGGGATTATACGAGGCAATCTATACACAGATCAATCAGAAAATCAAGAGAGACCTAGAAAGATGGACAGTAATGTCCCTAGATTTCAGCTCAAGGATCGAAATCATTAAGATGAACATATTACCAAGGTTATTATACCTATTTCAGTCTTTAGCTATATTAATACCACAACAACAATTCAGGGAATGGGATAGACAGATATCAAGATTCATTTTGGGGGGGGGGGGGGAAATACCAAGGATCAGATATGTGACTCTACAACTACCAAAGGAGAAAGAAGGAATGGCAGTACCCAGTTTAGAAGGCTATTACTATGCAGCACAGCTTAGGACAGTAGCATGCTGGTGCAATGTGAATTATGAAGCCAAATGGAAAGATATAGAAACCAAAAGAGAGGGATTCAAAGTGCAGGCACTAATAGGAGATAGGGAGCTGTTCAGAAGACAGGAACAACTACTAGACCCAATTACCAAATTCACTATAAACATATGGAACACAATAGTAAAGAAATACAAGCTAGAAAAATAATCCAAGATACTGAGATGGATAACACACGACAACAAATTCAACCCAGGGATAGACGACCATGGGTTCAAAAGATGGGAACGGGGGGGATAACAGTAATAGGTAAAATTATAGAAGGAGGGGAGATGCAGACTCTACAAACATTTTAAGAAAGATTCGGACTAGAGAATAGAGACCACTTTAGATATTTACAGATTAGAGATTACTATAACAAAGAAATAAAACAAGACAGATACAAAGAACAGAATGGGGTAATTAAGATAATGGTAAAATCATATGAAGGAAGGAAGGGGGGGGGTTATATCAGCACTATATCAGGCAATAATGGACAGTAAGGGAATTACAACCTTGTATATAAAAGAAAAGTGGGAGAAAGAGTTAGAAATAGAGATAACAGAGGAGGAATGGTATAACACATGTAAGATACAACAATCAACCACAGGATCAAGGATATGGAGGGAGTTTGGGTGGAAAAACATAATTAGATTCTGTATAACACCAGAAATACAGGGCAATTACACACCTGCACAGAAACCATGTTGGAGAAAATGTGGACAAGAAGTAGCGAACCACACACACATATTCTGGGGATGTCAGAAAATAAGAAACTATTGGGAAGAGATAGGAGAGATAATAAATGAAATAGTAGGATACAAAATACCCCAGGCAGGCCAAGTATTGTATCTGGGGAACCTATCACAGGAAGGAATTCAGGGGGAAGACAAATACTTGATTAAAATACTATTAGTAGCAGCCAAGAAAGCTTTGACTAAACTGTGGTACAGAGTAGAAGCACAGACGAAGGAACAATGGACAGAGATAATAGAGTGGATACAGGAAATCAAGAGAATCACACATATGCTGAGGCTGCAAGAGGAGAAATTTTTGTCAAAATGGGAAAAGTGGGAGGAATATAGGAAGAAAAGGAACGACATCACAGAAGAATGAAAAGGAAACAAGAAAATAAATGGAAATGGAAATAAACAATGTAAATATAGAATGGACCGAAGGACCCATGTCACCCTTTTTTGTTTTCTCATTTTTGTCTATTTGTTTTAAATTTAAAAAAAAAATAATATTATGACTTTATAGTTTTGTATGTTGAAATGTATTGTCTATGTTGTTAAAAAAATAAATAAAAAATCGCTCTGAGCGGGAGGAGCTCTTCCAAAGCAATCGCTAGGAGATCTGCTCGCCTCAAAACCTATAGTGTCCCGTAAACATGTGTAATTAGTAATTACATATAAAAGGGTAATCTCGATCGCAGATGGGATCATTGGAATTCTTCTTTTTGGAGTACCTTCTGGCTAAGGTAAGGACCCCCTATGTCTATTTTACCAAACCTGAAACAGGACAGAAACCAAGACTACCCCCCCCCCTTTGATGATTTTGTGAAGGCACATGTGTACATGGTATATACCTTTGATTTGGGAGTATTTGGGGGTTCAGGGGATCAACCAGAACGGTTTGGGCTTATTGCATATAACGCATTTTATCTTGCGATCTATGGAAAAAGACTGGATTATCTTGGAAATGGACGATGTTTAGCGTGTAATAAACAGTGGTGTGCTAGTTACTGAAAAATAGTAACTCAGTTACTTTACTAGTTACTTCATTTCAAAGTAACTTCGTTACTGTACTAGTTACTTACACCCAAAAGTAATGAGTTACTGTGAAAAGTAACTATTTAGTTATTTAAAAAAAAAAAGATTGCTCCCGAGTCCCATGCCCATGAAGGAACAGCCTTGATGTCGCCGGAGCGTTTCATTATAACCATTATAATTCAAGGGTACTACGATTATGCGTGCACCCCATGGTACCAAAGCACCTCAAAGGCGCTTAAAACAAAATTACAAACATCACAAAACAAACTGGTCAGACTACTACTTGACCTGAACCCCAGAACCCACCTCACCCCTGCCCACTTTGACAACCTAGGATGGCTTAGAGTAGACGACAGCAACTTGCAATGGGCCTGGTTTACAAGATACACTATACGACCGGGGTACCCATGTACATGTCAAAATACTTCCCAAAGGTCAGTGAATACCACAACCACTACACCAGAGGAAGCTCAACAAATCATGTAAAACCCAGATTCGGCTCAAACAAGGGACTAAACACGTTTCGCAATTATGCCACAACAATGTGGAACGCCCTACCCAAAGCTAGGGGTAACAGTACTGTATATTTGAATACCGTTTGTCACAAATGTATCAGTACTAAATACCTATATGTCCCTATGCCATAAATGTCATGTATGTTGTGTATGTCATAAATGTCTATATGAATTGAAAATGGGGGACCCTGATGGAAACAAGACAAACGTCTTTCTCAGGTCTGCATCCCCTTAACAATTGTATGTATTGAGCCGTACTGTATTGTACCCATTCTGCAATCTGTTAAATAAAGTTTTCATTCATTCATTCATTCATTCATTCATTCATTCATTCACCATCTTGCAAGTTGCAACGTTGTTTAAGATATCAATCAAAGCATTGCAACGTTAGAATAGTTAGGATATCAATTGTGCATGAAAGGACTATATTTATATTGTTTGATTAGTATTAGGGATGCTCGATATTGGCTTTTTTACCGATACCGATATTCCGATATTGTCCAACTCCTAATTTCCGATACCGATATCAACCGATATCAACCGATACCGATATATGCAGGGTTTCCCCCCCAAAAAAACAGAATAATTTCAGGTAACTAATAATTTCACTGGATGCAATATTGTTATTGTTTTTTTATAATTTTTTACCGATACCGATATTTTCCGATATCACATTTTACTGCCGATATCGGCCGATAATATCGGTCGGCCGATAATATCGGCCATCCCTAATTAGTATTATGAGATTCCCTGGCAGATTTCGTACAGTCAAAATCCGTTGATCAACTTGAGTTTCAGTAAACACATTGCACTCACCAAAGTCTGCGGTGGTCGAGATGTAGTAGCGTTAGTCCAGTTGACTCCAGCAGTGCCTCAAACATGTTCTTTATCTCGTTTCCATGTTGTATATTAATTATCTCTCCAAGTAGTTGCTAAATGGTTTGTTAGTTCGTTTCGTTTTGTTTTGTTTACAATAGAGAGGGTCTATTTCTTTCCGTAGCCGCATTTCTGGTTTGCGCATTTCTGATTGGCCAGTGGCCACTGACTGACGCTCTCTGGTCAGAGAACGTCAGAGAACGTCAGTCAGTGGCCAATCAGAAATGCGAAAACAAGAAATGCGGCTACGGAAAGAAATAGACGCTCTCTATTGTAAACAAAACAAACTCAGGCGAAATCAAACGAAGTTAGGAGGACGCTCGCTATGAATCTACATAAAAAGAACGCAGTAACGAACTAACAAACCATTTAGTAACGGTAACAGCGTTACTGAATTTAAAAAGTAATGCGTTAGAGTACTAGAACGGCAAAAAGTAACTTCGTTACTGTAACGCGTTACTTTGTAACGCGTTAGTCCCAACACTGGTAATAAACTACAGTGTGTAGAAACAAACTCTTTCTTTACATGTTGGACTAGAAATAGTGTCTGTCAAATGAGCCATACTATTGTCTCCATAGCTATAATATAAAATATACATGAGGGCGGCTGGGTGGCGCAGCGGACATTGCGCTCGTCACCAACGCAAGAGACACCGGGTTCGACTCCGGCTGTCGGCGTTGCCTCTGGCTTGGGCCGGCCATCATACTAACTCAATTGGCAGAGTTAGCGGGTGGAAGTCGATGGGTGGTAATCTGGACGTTGTGGACAGTGACTCCTACAGGTCGGTTGGGGGACGCCTGCACAGCAGAGACAGGAAATGGCGGGGGTAGTGTGAGCCTCCCACACGTTACATCTCGCCAATGAGAGTCCGCGCTGGCAGGTGAAAAGATGTGACAGGCTGCCTCCTCGTGTATCGGAGGGGACACGTGATGCAAGGCTTCTATCCTCCCTACAACCGGCCAGTGGGGGGCATATGCGAGCAATGTTCAAGACAGGGGAGGGAAGAATTGGCACAGTGGAATTGGGATGGGAGAAAAAATAGAAAAAGTGGATAAAAAAAATATATAGAATATGCAATAGCTCCGCGAAGATCGTGAAATATCGCGAAGATGGTCATGAAAAGCTGGCGATAAACAGTGAAGGATGGGGGAAGTTTTTGGCGCTCAATGTGTTAATGCCACGCTCTACCCATTAGTCTATTTGCCATCCCATAGAGCCCCATTGTGAACCCGAAAATTTCGGAACCACCAAAGTTTTATGATGGATATGGATAGTACGGATCCCCAGCACTCAGAAACTGCCGAATGCTAAGTTGTAAATGTTGGGCAACTTTTTTTATTTGCATAATTAGCACACATTTGCATAATCGCCTAAATGGCCAAATCTCAGAAACTACTTGATCAATTTCAACAATGTTGGAGTTGTTTTGTGGGTTATTCGGGATACTGAATCCAGTTATTATACTTAAGAGAGAAAAAAAGTTTCAAAATTGCAATATTCACTGGAATTTACCAAATGTTGGTGCCATTTATTATGAATTTTCTGTTTATAAATGGTTCAGAAGATGCCAAATTTATAGATAATTTTCATGGAATGTTCAATTGTAAACAGAATGATAATAATAATAATAACTTCAATTTGTAGAGCGCCTAATAGACCACTACACTTCCGCGTTACATTGAAATCGGGGAGGAGATTGCGGGGGGAGCAAATGAATGAATGTGGATGAGAGCCGTGATGTAAGTGGTTGCATTCCTAATCGATCAGAACTAAATCGGCCCAGAAAAAGCCCATTTTTAAGCACCTATTCCCCATGCACATGCGCAGATTGCCCACGGATTGTGACGCCACGCACACCCGCCCTGGACTGTTCCATCAGAGGGGCGAGCTTCGGTGGCCAGTGTCCTTTCAGCCGAACAGGATAATGAAACAATGATCCCACTAAATGGCCAGACGCGTCTTATGGCGACATCTACAATTACCGCATTGAGTCTCCAGGTAGACTAATGTTTATATTTAAGTGCAGTGGTCTGTAGCCACTCACACTACCACTGAAGCTCCCCCCTCTGATGGAACAGTCCAGGGCGGGTGTGCGTGGCGTCACAATCCGTGGGCAATCTGCGCATGTGCATGGGGAATAGGTGCTTAAAAATGGGCTTTTTCTCTGCCGATTTAGTTCTGAT